>NC_059281.1:16937401-16964901 GCF_017591435.1 Portunus trituberculatus
ACACACACACACACACACACACACACACACACACACACACACACACGAATAGTATCCTTCATGCAGAAAAATACGTACATGGTTCAATTTTACGTACACATCACTATCAGTCAGAGTGGTGAGCGTGTTTACTCCAGGCAGTGAAGTTTACAAAATGGTCCTGTTACTTTCATGTACGTGTCAATTCTACTCTTACTTGCTACTCTTGCTACTCTTGCTTCTTACGCACACATGATGGTGAAATAAAGGTGACATTCATACAGACACACGTGAGTACTGTTCATATCCACACTGGTATTTTTTCGTTTTCTGTACTCGTAATATACTTTCTGGTACTGATGGGTTGGTATGGTTTCCTTCCTTCTCTCTCTCCTTTTTGTTTTCATTTTGTATTTTTTTTTTTTTTTGCTCTGGGTGAAATTTTCTGACATGTAAAAGTGAGTGGGATTGCACGAACACACACACACACACACACACACACAAAAAAAAAAAAAAAAAAAAAAGAATACGAAAAAAGTCAACGAAAATAGTACTCCTGCTAGGGCGGGAAATAAAAGAATATTAGGATCGTCAAAATTCAAATCACTGGAATAAAAATTCACCCGCCATACACTGAACAACATTTTCCTTTTCCATTTTTACTTCCTTTTTTTATGGATTTTTTGGAGTCCAACGCTTTTTCCCCCAACATTTTCTCAGTCAGTAAAGCCCTGCCAAGAATGGTTCGCCTCCTGCAACACCAGTGGTTTATTGCGCCGAAGTGTTGCTACTCATATGCTAAGATGGTGTTGTGGGAGGCACAGGACACTAAGGTAACAAAAAAAAAAAAACTGCTGCAGGGAATGATGCAGTCTTATTACCTGTTTGCGGCGCTCCAGGACTAGTGTTACAATGGCGAGTGTTGCAGTGTTGCGTCGGTCATTCCAGTGGTGGTGGCGCGGCGTTACAAGCACCAAGCAGGTCTGGAGTCACAATGATGAGGTGCAATATACAAATCAGGGCCTGGAAGCTCTATGTTGCAGCACCAGTGTTTCCAGGACCCCCGCAGCCACGCCACCGCTGGCCCTTCGGGAGGCTTTCAGTATTTCACCTTTATGTATACCTTGCTTTTTTTCTCTATTTTTTATGATTATTTTTTTATACTCCTTTTTCAATTTGTTTCTTTCTCTCGTTATTATATCGCTCGCTAAAGCCCGTATGATGGTATTGGGTCAGGGTTGGTGTCCCCACTGAACCTGTGAGGGCTGACTGGCTGGGGTCCTCTTGTCGCGGAGGGTGGCGTCTTGTCTTGTCCTGCCTGTAGACAAAGGTCTGGATCACTGCAGTGCTGATGACCCCTTGCTGTTATTGTTTCGGACTTCTTTTCTTCTTGGATTAGTTCAATATATTTTTGTAATTTTTCATTAATACTGTTCTGAATATTCGTACAGATGAAATATCTGAGAGTAAATACTTATCTTTTCTTATGAAGAGTAGCAAAACTGTAATCGTGAAAGTGACAGTGAATATTACAGGAAAACTTAGCAGATCTCTATTACTTGTTAACAGGTCTCTTTATAACATGTAACAATGAATAGCATTACGTTGTGAGCACAACACAAAAATGCCACACAACTGCAAGCTCCAAAAAATAATTATTCAAGTAAATACGGAAATTACTAAATTATTTCTCAGGTAAATACAGTGAGTAGAGAGAGACGCGAGTAGCGAGGTCAATACAAATATAATATAGTTTTATTTTTTCATATGAAAAGAAAACCGGTTACGTATACAAACCTAAATTGGGGAAACTAAAATATAAATGTTGTTCCTCGATGAAAGTAAAACATTCCCCCAAAAAGAGATGGAGACCAATTTAATTTTCTTCCATAAATATTCTGAAGTTGTAGAAAGACGAAAAAAAAAGGTGGAAGCTGACGGTGACTAAGATTGCACCGAAAGATTTTAATATTCTCCGTACGTAAGGTAACCTGAGTCACGTCTGGAGGTACACAAGTTACTACTTACACTACTAGCAACACCAAACATCACACAGACACACGGAACGCCACACATTGCATACACGAACTAGGCACCACAGCAACACACTTCACGTAGCACAGACATGTTCCAAAAACCAGGTACATAACAGCACTCATGTTACGTGTACCACATCAAAGTATAAACGTAACAGCTTAACGGATCACATGAAACCAAGCACAGTAAACACCCTTGGCTTGCACACAAACACAGACAGAGCGAGAGACGAGCCACCAACACGAACCACACACCAGTACAGTCATCACGCGCCAAAAACACACAACTGGCGGAGGAAGGGAGAATGTATGTACGTCACACTACCGGCAGACACCCGACACCCTGTAGGCTACACCTCGACACACCCTTCCTCCTCCCCCATCACCTCCCCGGCAGCAACACCCTCCGGCAGTGCTGCTGGTTGAACTCCCTGTAATACCTCACCAACTAGGAGGAATAAAAACACTCTTATTACTTAATAGTCCAATAAATGTTAAATACAGGACATTTAGCTTTCGTGAGTGTCCAAATGCAAGAGAGAGAGAGAGAGAGAGAGAGAGAGAGAGAGAGAGAGAGAGAGAGAGAGAGATTTATCTTTGCCATGTAGTGAAGGTCTCTCTCTGGTATGGTAACAGTGCAGCGCTCAAACATAACATATAACATACATACAATACAAGGTGTGTTCCGCTCCCCTTCACTGTGACACCCACCCACCCTCTCCCAACACCAGATCCCCATCCATACTCCCTCATCACCGCATCTCCCACCCACACCCCTTCCCCCTCCTCCACCTCCCCAGCAGCCCCAGCCACCATTCCAGATCCTCCCACACACACATATATGTAATGGCCAATATTTTTACAATGAACATTGATATACTATGTAATTTACTACCACCAGCACCACCACCCCGGATGAATGAAGAATGTGCATGTGGGTCGCTCTCTCTCTCTCTCTCTCTCTCTCTCTCTCTCTCTCTCTCTCTCTCTCTCTCTCTCTCTCTCTCTCTCAATTTTGGCTTCTATCTATTCATATTCCTATCCTTTTCTTTTAATATGTTCTTATCTGCATATCTATCAGTTTATTTATCTCGAGGATATTCCTTTGTGTCAAGAAAGTTTTTTTTTCATTATACTTATCCTATTTGTTGTCACTGCAAGGTTCTTTGTTATCCCCCCATCTCTCTCTCTCTCTCTCTCTCTCTCTCTCTCTCTCTCTCGCACGCACGCACGCACGCACGCACACACACACACACACACACACACACACACACACACACACACACACAGTCATGTAAAGTGAAGTGACATGGCCAGGCCTGAGTTTATTCTTGAGGTCAAAGGTTGGAGGTCAAAAACATTTTAAAGTCCCTGTGGATAGAGGTTGGCATGGAATCATATCCACCTCTCCCTCTCTCTCTCTCTCTCTCTCTCTCTCTCTCTCTCTAAAAGCCACGCCCAAAAGTGAAGACGATTCCGTAGATGAAAACATGATCAGCATTGAAAGTGATTACAATATGATGAAGGAAGTGGTGGAGGTGGAGGTGGCGGTGGTGGTGGTCATGATTGATGATTCTTATGATGATGATGATGAGATGATGGAGATGAAGATAGTTATGATTTGAAGAGTGGAGAGAGAGAGAGAGAGAGAGAGAGAGAGAGAGAGAGAGAGAGAGAGAGAGAGAGAGAGAGAGAGAGAGAGAGAGAGAGAGAGAGAGAGAGAGAGAGAGAGAGAGAGAGAGAGAGAGAGAGAGAGAGAGAGAGAGAGAGAGAGAGAGAGAGAGAGAGACGGGAAGGGCGTGGCCAGGTGGGTCAACGCAGGTGTCATTACGAGAGTGGACCAAATAGGAAGCGACTAGATCAGGTTAACTCGTCCTCTCCACCTGCCAGCGTCCATCTTGCCACCCTCCACCTCGATCCCTTTCACGTTTCTCTCCACCTCACCTCCTTGCTCCGTTTTCCTCCATCTCTATCTTCTCTCCCTCCATCTCCTACCCATTTCCGTCCTTCTTCTCATCTCCCTTCCCCTCTATTTTCTCTCTCATCTCTACATTTCCTGTTTATTCTGCCTTTACAGTCTTCCACCTTTCTCTTCCACCACATATTCCATCTCTCTTGATCTGTCTCTCCGGTTCCACATCGTCTCTTCTCCTTCCACCTGATCCTTATTCAATACCTTTCTCTATATCATTGTTCTATCACTTCTCTATACGACTTTATTTTTCTCCATCTCCTTCAGTAAGTCTCATCTCAATACTGCATCGTTCAAGCTTCTCCAAAAATATCCGTCTTACACTCTTGCTTTCTTTACTCCACCAAGCTCCCTCATCTTCATTCTTCTATCCCCTCCACTTCCACGTCCGCTGTGTATTCCTTCATCTCTCATCTCTTTCCTCCACGTCTTCTTTCCCCACGCTTCGCCTCGCCTCACAGTGTCCCAGCCACCTTGCTCCTCCTCTCGTCATGTCCCGAGACTCTCCAACATTTCTTGGCTTATCTTCTCGGTAAAAGTGAAGTGAATACAAGATCTTTAACTGGAAACACTTTAATATCCTCTTCAGCTGAGTTATATTTGGAGCAGGACACGCATGGATGTAAGGAAGTAAGACTACAAATATACACGCACACACGCACACGCACATACACGCATATACACGCACACTTTTTTTAAGAACTGAGCTTTAAGCAAAAATATTGTAAAAGTAGAATATCTGGGAAAAAGAGGATAGTAAAATAGCAACAGGAGAAGGAAAAGAAAGATAGACTCATGAATAAAAGATACACATAAAAATTATTACTAATTAATACTAATATGAAGAGGAGGCTGCGATGAGGAAGGTGAGAGGAATGGGCGAGAGGACAGGCAGGCAGACATAGAGGTAAGAGAGAGAGAGAGAGAGGTACACAGGACACATCAAAGGCCATGGGAGTGAGTTGCTGTTTGTAATAACCGGAATCTACTGCCTCTTCATCCTTTGTCCATCACCCACTCACACCCTTTTGATCCTTTGCGTTGCCTTCCCTCCTCCCTTCTTAACATCTCTCACTCACTGTTGCTTCTAGTTACCTCTTACCATTTCACTCTATTAAGACTCTCCCTCTCCCTCTCTGTCAGAAAGCTAACAGCACCGTCAGATCATCTTAAGCTAGTCCGTCTCTATGTTTGTTTTCCATTTGCTTTCACTGGAGGGCGTTGTGGAGGAGAGGATTGAGAAGGAGGGAAGTGGCAGTATAGAGGAACCGAGGAAGGATAAGTGGGTAAGGAAACGAAGGAAGGAAAAAGAAGGAAATGGAGAAGGAAACAAAAATACAAGAGGGAAAGGAAGAGGCCAGTGAAGAGCAGGAAACGAGAAGAGGAGGTGAAATTACATGAGGAAACGAAGGTCATTAAATAGAAGAAGAGGAATGAAGAGGAGTAAAGAGGAGAGATTGAAAAAGACGGCGACGAGGGAACAAAATTATGAAGCAGAACGATTGAAAAATAAATAAGAAAAGAAATACAGATACAAGAAAGACGAGAAGTGAGAAAGATAAAAATAAATTAATACAAAGAGATAAAAGAGAAGGGGAAAAAAATAATAGAAAACAAGACTGACGAGAGAAAAGGAAAATCTGACCTACGATGAAAGATATGATGCACACTAAAGGAGAAAGCGAAAAGAAAAGCTAAGACAATAGACAGAGAAAACGAAACAAAAAGAAAGAAATGAAAGCGCTGATCTACGGAGTGAAAACAGGAATGGGAGCGAGGTGAAGGGGAAGACGAAGATGAAATCGAGGGTGAAAAAGTTATGGTGAAGAACAATGTGATAGAAAATGGTCGGGGGAGCAGAGATAATGGTGGCTAATGAAGTTTTCGAATGAACCCTCCTTGATTTGTTGACTTTTTGTCCTTAATTCTGGGAAACTGAGAGGTGGAGGAGGATTAGAGGAGGAGGACGAAGAGGAGAAAGAGAATAAAATACAGATTGCAGAAAGAAGAATCAAATAATGTTATTGTAATGAGAGAGAGAGAGAGAGAGAGAGAGAGAGAGAGAGAGAGAGAGAGAGAGAGAGAGAGAGAGAGAGAGAGAGAGAGAGAGAGAGAGGAAACTTCACCTTTTCCATCATCACTTTCTTTTTTCCTCCAGTGTGCCTCCCTGAGGAAAGAGCAGCAGTGATTGGTTCCCTCCTGTCATGTGTCATCCAATCACAGTGAAGAACCACTCCTCAGTCCAATCACACATCAAACACAGGTCTCGCAAATCAATATTAAGATAGAACCTCATACCCTGCTTGACGACATTTTTATTATTTTATTTTTGTGTTCCTAATAACTAGAAAAAAATATAGTGTTTTGTTTCCACACGCTAATGATTTTGGAAGCTTGACTTATTAGTGAAACTCAGAAATGCAATGTTTTAGCTCTATAGTACACTTTGTTTTTTCACTTTTAATATGTTTCCGTAAATAAACTAAAGCAGAGATAGTAGTAGTAGTAGTAGTAGTAGTAGTAGTAGTAGTAGTAGTAGTAGTAGTAGTAGTAGTAGTAGCAGCAGCAGTAGTAGATTTAAAGTGTGTGCACACACACACACACACACACACACACACACACACACACACACACACACCGCGTAGTGTAGTGGTTAGCACGCCCGACTCACACTCGAGAGGGTCCGGGTTTGAGTCCCGGAGGCAGCGAGGCAAATGGGCAAGCCTCTTAATGTGTAGCCCCTGTTCACCTAGCAGTAAATAGGTACGGGATGTAACTCGAAGGGTTGTGGCCTTGCTTTCCCGGTGTGTGGAGTGTGTTGTGGTCTCAGTCCTACCTGAAAATCGGTCTATGAGCTCTGAGCTCGCTCCGTAATGGGTAAGACTGGCTGGATGACCAGCAGACGACCGTGGTGAATTACACACACACACACACACACACACACACACACACACACACACACACACACACACACACACACACACACACACACACACACACACACACACACACACACACACACACACACACACACTTCCCTCCCTGCCACGGTCACTGCCTTTCTTACTGCCTCAGCACAAACACGTTTTCATTTGAGAAGTGTACGATGACAAAGCGACGGAAAAATTCAACCAATCAACGGGTCGCTCTGAGTGCAAACCCATCCAGGTGACCAATCACTGGACACGAACACACATGCCTCGTCTCGTGTTGGCCAATCAACGCAAAGAATGCGCATACGACCGTCCTTTACGCACCAATCGACCAGGCTCAATCATCCGTGCCAATTTTAGGGCTAATTGGGACACAAGGTCTGTTTCTGATGCTCCGAGAAGCCATCCAATCAGAGAGTATAGCTAGTGCCGTGGGGTCCGTCAGCGCAGACAATTACAGGCCACTCACCTCAGTAATTAACGTCATTTAGTGAGTTAATACACGTTTAGAGATGAATATTAATACCATACTGAGATGCAAAGTATATTAGCTAAGTAAGTCAAGAGAATGCCAAAAAAGATTAAGAACACTCACTGTCTCTCTTTTATACCTACAGAAGTTATAGAAGAGTGACAGTGGGTATTGTAGTTATGAACCTTAATCACCCAGAGACCGTTTCCCCCTCTTCCCCAAACCCAACACACACTGCAGTTGGTTTCGTGAAGATTCTACTTCTAGACACTTTCAACGTTGATCTAATATCCTTTTATAATCATTCTCTTCTTTCTTGTCTTCCTATATATTTCAAATAAGAAAGAGGAAAGGCAAAATGGGTCCAATGAGGTACAGGCGAGAGTTGGACAGCTGAGGGATGAGGGCAGAAGGCATAAGTTAGAGAGAGGGAAGGACGCAAGAGAATGGTGATTAGATGGAGTCAATGAGATGAACTGGAAAGAAAAACAGGGGGAGAGGAGACGAGACAACAGAGAAAATGAAGTTAATGAGACGAGAATTGAAGAGATTGAAAGAAAAAAAACAAGAGGCACGGATTTAGGAGAGAAGAGTGGTTAGCTAGGAGGTGAGCTGAGGAAGAGAAAAATAAGGACACAAGAGAGAGAGAAGGAAGGAGGGGAAGAAATAAAGGGAGGGAGGATAAAGGAGTCTCCGCAGTAAATCTCTGGTAAGGAAGAGGGGATGCGAGACGAGAATAACGAGGGAAGGGAAAGGAAAGAAAGGGAAGGGAAAGAGAAAGAAAAAGAAATTGGAAGTGAAGAGGAGGCAGACAGGATGACTTGGAAAGGCAAAGGAGTGAGGAGAGGATGGAGATGGAAGGAAAATGAAAAACAAAAGAGCTAAGACAGAATGATGAGTAAATAGAGCTGGAAAATATGGAGATGGAAAGCAGAATGATAATGGTAATGATAGAAAAAGAAGGAATGGTAAACAGAAAATGCAGGAGATAAGAATGGGATCGTCAACACAAGAAGTCAGATTTCTGCAAACTCAAGAAATTAATGAAGGAACAACACGTGGGAGAAAGATGATGCATAAAAAAAAGTTAAAGAAAAGTTTAAGAAAAAAATGCAGAAACACGACACACAAGACGTCCAGAAGCCACAGAAAAGCTGCAACAAAAGCTACCAACATTTTTCCTTGCATGAAAATGAAAAAAAAAAAAAAAAACCTCAGGGAACAAAAAGCTAATGAAAGAAAGGAAGAGCTAAGATAAGCAAGAAAGTTTCCAAATGTATGAAATGAGAAACAATAATATTGCAAGCCAAGTTAAAAGAACCATTGAAAAGTGAAAAAAAATATAAGAAATAAAAGAAATTTAATATGTATGAAAGCATCAACAAAACCATAATCATACAAAAATGAGTATAGTGTGTGTAGGTGTGTGTGTGTGTGTGTGTGTGTGTGTGTGTGTAAGATCATTAAGTGCTAGTATAATGTTACAAAAGCGAGAACACCTCCTAATATTAGTCATTGATAGAGTTATATCTAAACATCACGAGAGCAGAACAATGGCAACTACAAAACAAACTTTCATTGGTTGGGGAGGGAGGGAGGGAAGGAGGGTGGGAGGCAGGGAGGGTTGGTCTCCACACCACAGAAAACGCGGTGGTCCATGTGTATAAGAAAACAAGTGTGTTTGACGGGTGACTCACCAAGTCCATTCTCCAGCTGTTCAGTGAAGGGACCGTCGCATACGTTCTCCAGCGAGTCACACTGCCGCAGGGAGTTACTGCTGCGCCGCGAGGCCGGGCCGGGGCTGCCACCCTGCTGGAGGGGAAGAAGATGACGTTAGTCAGGCGGCTTATTGTGAAAAGCGTATATATTGCCTAACACATAACTACTACTACTACTACTACTACTACTACTACTACTACTACTCTTATTCTTACTACTACTTTTCTACTACTTCTACTACTAGCACTACTACTTCTATTACTACTATATTATTATTATGAAAACCATAAAAAATACTCAGAGAGAGAGAGAGAGAGAGAGAGAGAGAGAGAGAGAGAGAGAGAGAGAGAGAGAGAGAGAGAGAGAGAGAGAGAGAGAGAGAGAGAGAGACCCATTAGTGTTGTTGGAGAAGAAAAAAATTGTTGTGGGAGGACGGAAGTGAACCATTACAGAGGCAAAGATCACACAGTATTTTCTCTCCTGCACGTGATTAGAAAAGAAAGAAGGAAAAAATTAAAAGCCAGACGTCATAATAGGAGGCACACAATTAGGAATACAAAAAAATCTTCATGGCACAATTATAACTTAAGAAAGGCAGACGAACAAAAATAGGCAGGGAATGAAAATAGCAAAGTTAAGAGACAGATAATTGCAGCGAATGATAAGGAATTGAGAGGAGAAACATGATAAAGATAAAAACAGTTAATAGTAGAAAAGGAGGAGGTAGTGATGTAATATTGAGTTCGGCAATGGATCGTGATATGCAGGAAACGGAGACGTGTATACAGAAAATGAATCAGTGTCAGGTAAAGATGCCTAAAAGCTTCATATTTAAACGACTTTTCTCATATGTATCTTTTGGTAATATTGTACGAGGACAACTATATGTGACAAAAGATATTACCAGATCTTAGTTACCATTCTAAAGTTGAATAATAGTTAACCCCTTCAGTACTGGAACGCATGTTTACCTAGAGATTTTATTGATTAGCAGGGATCTATGGAGGTCAGAAGATCATTAGCCAGAGTCTTCACTATTTTATTCCTCAAATAAGTTTCCGAAGCCGTAGAGTACCACAAAATATTAAGCAGAATAAATATATAAACGTGCCGCAGTAATGAAAGGGATAAATAAGAACACCCAAATATCTTCTAAACTTTTCTTAGACGATTTTTGGCAGAGGAAAGTTTAGCTCATTCTTTAATGGCTAAAAACAAAACAAAACATAATGGAGGTAATGTTTCCCTCGCCAGGACAGTCAAGAAGTACTGCACACTCCCCACGGCCCCGCCCAGACAGTAGTGGCGGCGCTGCCCGTTGCCTCGGCCTGGTTATTATGCCGCACAGCTTCTATTAAGGTCGAAAATTAACATAATCACCGGCCTAACGCCTCCTTGCTGCTTATTTTTGCTGTACCTATGGCCTCCCCACCTCACGGCTTCCTTGAGGCGCGCGCTCACCTCCTAGAAGGATAAACTGGCCGTGCCCGTATTGTGAAACATTCCAGGCATTCATAAGGAGTGTTTTCAAAGACTACAAAGACAGTTAGTTGGGTTCACAATGGTCCTTTCCCGGTTTATGATAGAGATTCTTTGTTAGACCATTACAAGAATCTTGAAGCACTTAGAAACAACAATAACATCCAGTGCAGCACGAGGAATAGGAGTAAGAAGAGAAGGAGAAAGAAAAGGAGGAGAAAGAAGACAGTCAAGACAGAGAGGAAGAAGGAAAAAAGGTCAGGAGGGGAGCGATAAAGGAGTAGAGAGGCGATAACAAGGCAAGAAAATCTCCTCTTATCAGAAACCTTCCAGTGGAGGCTACTCAGTTATTAGCCACCTGGGGGAGAGAGAGAGAGACAGAGAGAGACAGAGAGAGAGAGAGAGAGAGAGAGAGAGAGAGAGAGAGAGAGAGAGAGAGAGAGAGAGAGAGAGAGAGAGAGAAACATTGTGCTAAACAATAAACAGGAGATATTTTTTTGAAAGTGATAATGATGATGAACACATAATGAGAAAAAGAGGAACAACTGAAAAATAGCAGGAGGAGAAGGAGAAGGAGGAGGAGGAGGAGGAGGAGAGGAGGAGGAGGAGGAGGAGGAGAAGGAAAAAGAGTGAAGACCTCAGACTAAAACTTGATTCGTGCAGTGAAATTGAGTGGAAACAACAAAGCGAGCAATAACAGACCAACCGCACTTCGTCGAGAGATAAAAGTAAGTCGTGAGGCTGATAACTTCCTGATAACAGCAACATGACACTTCACCACTAATAATGTTATGTAACACACCTCCACACCTGCGCCTCCTCTCCCCCCTCTCCCCTCTCTCCCTGTCCTCACCCTCCACATTCTTCCCCAATAACATTATCTCCCTTCCCTTCCCTTCCTCCATTATCATTCTTGTCACCTTTTCCTAGTTTTGTCACTTACTACTTCATGGTGTGTTTTTATAAACAGTGCATCCATCGCTTTCTTCTTTTTTTCCTTCTACTTTTTTCGCTTCTCCTCCTTTTTCCCTTTCGTCTTACTTTTCTCTTCTCTCTTCCTCTTTAATTCCTATTCCTTTTTTGTCTTTCCCCTTTTCCTCCTCCTCCTCTTCCTACTCCTCTCCTCCTCCTCCTCCTCCTCCTCCTCCTCCTCCTCCTCCTCCTCCTCCTCCTCCTACTACTATTACTACTACTACTACTACTATTACTACCACCACTACGTTTCCCATCTCACCTTTCTCCACCTCCCTAAAACTGCATGATATGGGACGGCAGACTCATAAAAGATGAGAACTGAACCAAGAACAGTTGGAATCGTGTGTGTGTGTGTGTGTGTGTGTCACTGTATGATATGCTGCAGTCTCTGACGAGACAGCCAGACGTTACCCTACGGAACGAGCTCAGAGCTCATTATTTCCGATCTTCGGATAGGCCTGAAGCCAGGCACACACCACACACCGGGACAACAAGATCACAACCCCTCGATTTACATCCCGTACCTACTCACTGCTAGGTGAACAGGGGCTACACGTGAAAGGAGACACACCCAAATATCTCCACCCGGCCGGGGAATCGAACCCCGGTCCTCTGGCTTGTGAAGCCAGCGCTCTAACCACTGAGCTACCGGGCGTGTGTGTGTGTGTGTGTGTGTAAGGATCACTATTCAGCTTGGTCACCACAACACGGCATATCAAGAGGGGCGTTCACTATGCCTTGCTTTCCTCCTCCTGCGACACTCCCGCTAATGGAAAAGAGAACAGCTGCACAACATTTGAATTGCATATTTAATCTTTATAAAGGGGCGTGTGTGTTTTGTGCTCAGGATTGTTAACTTATTTAAATATTCTCTCTCTCTCTCTCTCTCTCTCTCTCTCTCTCTCTCTCTCTCTCTCTCTCTCTCTCTCTCTCTCTCTCTCTCTCTCTCTCTCTCTCTCTCTCTCTCTCTCTCTCTCTCTTTTTAATAGGCGCCTTGGAACAGCAGTCACAACAGCTTTCTGATCATGCACACAGTGGTAAAGAGGAAGCATAGGCTTGCTAGGGTGGGTTGGGCGTGGTGGACTGGCGTGTGAGGGTAGGTGGGGAAGGGTGCGGGACTGATCAGTGTAACTGTGTACCTTCAAGGGGTCCGCTCCTAATGTGTTCAAGTCCTTCTCTGACGACGCTTTCTTCATCCGAGCCACGCGCCACAGCAGGGGCCTGGCGCGCTGCAGGTACTTGTTGCCCTTGGCCAGGATTTGTTCCAAGCTTCTAGTCTTGAGAAGCACCTTGGGCGGCCGCTGTGCTCTGCTTGGCGACGCGTCAGGTTGAGATAGATCCGCTCCCACCGTAGGGAGCACGTTAGGGAGGGAGTTGAGGCGCTGGATGTGTCTCGGAGAGCCCTTCACCTCCGGCATGGGGAGAGAATTCTCACTGATGGGGGAGGAGACTGTGTCGCCTATAAAGAAGCTGCCGAAAGAGTGGGATCGTCCTCGGAGATAATCCTTTGTCGGACTGTCCAGGATGGACGGGTCACTCAGCACCCTGTGAGGACTACCCAGGCTTGCCTTGTCACCTGTGGGCGACGTGCTGGTGCTGTGGGAACACTGTGACCACCGCCGCACCAGGGCGCTGCCTGGTGTGTAGGGCAACATGAGGTGAAGGTCGTCATGCACGTCTGGAGACAGGCCAGGAGAGGTGTGACAGGACGGCATCCCATCAGTGACCTCCGCATCCTCATCGTGATCAGTCTGAGCGTCACTCTCCTCGTCTTCTTCACGTCTAGAACTGCCCTCACCTTCTCTTTTCTCCGCCGCAGTGCTCTCCTCATCCTCAGCCTCCTCTTGACTCACACACCAGGTCAATGATCGGCTGCGTGACAAACCGTGAAGAAAGGAACTCCTGTCTGTCCTCTCAGCTTGTCCCTCCCTCCGCTGCCTGAGGCTTTCCAGCTCCTCCTCCTGAATCACACTCAGTACCACCTCGCAGGACACTGGCCGCCGCCTTGCCATTCCGCCACTCGCCACACACTAGCACACTGCTGCGTCTGTTTGTCACACACCCGTCACACCTTTAGCCCTCCAATCGATCTCCACGAGGCGACTGTTCATTTTCTGCTGCGCTTCGGAGATATTGCGAGGACCAGAGGAGACACACGACTCATCTCTGCAGAGCTTCGAACCCGAGGGCGTGGCTATTTCTAAATCTCAGCAAGGACAACACCGAAGCCGGTGATGCCACCAACACCACAGGCGTTCTGTCCCTCGCTCTGGCGACCCTCGCCACGGATCAATTTTTCATGAGAGGCTGAAACGGGGCGCCAAAAGCCTTAGGAAACACTTCCCACCTACACCTACACCCACACACACACACACACACACACACACACACACACACACACACACACACACACACACACACACACACACACACACACAAAATCACATCGAACCTAACCGCGATAATAATACCGAGACACAACAAAGAGCAGAGTTCGTCACTGCAGCAAAAAGAGACTAAAGAGAGGAAACACCATCATGATCTGAGGTGCACCTTGAGCGAGATCCTCATTTGATAAGAGAGATAAGAGAGAGATAAAGGAGGGGGCCAGAGTGATAGGGTGAAGAGATGTGGAGGAGGAGGAGGAGCAATGAAGTTTATCTAAAAAGAACAAACATGAGTCATATCAACAACACAAGTAACAAGTCTGCCCTACCTCATTCCTTCACCTTTAACTCGCTTCAAGTTCGCGGCTTCTCCTTCAGCACTTTGCTTCGCCCAGTTTAACCAGACATAGATGTATTAGATAAGTGTCAAAAAAGAGAAATACTATTATCCAGTCGCCAGGGCTCAGCAATAGGAGGTCTTCATCGTGGGCGTCCCGCTGGGGGCTTAACCTGATAAAGGGCACGCATTTTACGTCACGTGCAAGGAACTGACTGTCCCATTTTCCGCTTCTTGAGCACCCGCAAACTCCATTTCTTGACTCCTGGCACGGCGCTCGGCAAAGTTTCTCATTTTCCTCTTCTTGGGAACAACGCCTTACTGTTCCCTTCTCTCCCTACCCCTCCTCCTCATCCTCCTCTTTCCGCTGACCCACTGCCCTTGAAGAATTCACTTCACACACACACACACACACACACACACACACACACACACACACACACTATTATTACGCCCACAGCAGATCCTTAAATTTATGCGCAGGGAGAATATTACTTCCTGCACGGTACATACACTCACTCCTACACTTCAACTTTCACTTACACTGTGCCTCCTACCCACAACCCATACACTGTGACCCATGTACCGCCCCACCACCACCCCTCCCACACACACACAAACACACACACACACACACACACACGCCCGGTAGCTCAGTGGTTAGAGCGCTGGCTTCACAAGCCAGAGGACCGGGGTTCGATTCCCCGGCCGGGTGGAGATATTTGGGTGTGTCTCCTTTCACGTGTAGCCCATGTTCACCTAGCAGTGAGTAGGTACAGGATGTAAATCGAGGAGTTGTGACCTTGTTGTCCCGGTGTGTGGTGTGTGCCTGGTCTCAGGCCTATCCGAAGATCGGAAATAATGAGCTCTGAGCTCGTTCCGTAGGGTAACGTCTGGCTGTCTCGTCAGAGACTGCAGCAGATCAAACAGTGAAACACACACACACACACACACTCTCTCTCTCTCTCTCTCTCTCTCTCTCTCTCTCTCTCTCTCTCTCTCTACTCTTCCAGCATCTCAAGATGAATCCATAAATACCTCCATGACCACAAATCTTACTTTAATGCCACTTTCCTCCTTCCGTCTCTTCCCTTTCCGCCTTCCTGCCTCTCTCCCTCGGTACCAATTTCCCCGCCTCTTCCTTTTACATATTCATGATTTAATCACGAGATGTGTTCGACGGAGACCATTTGTGACCCTCGTGTGTGTGTGTGTGTGTGTGTGTGTGTGTGTGTGTGTGTGTGTGTGTGTGTGTGTGTGTGTGTGTTTTGAGCAGAAAATAACGATAAAAAGATACAATTACTTAAAAAATCCAAGCCATTTAAGCAAAACGTGGACATTGAGGTCAAAATAAAAAGGGAAATGTGTAAAGAAAACGGGAGGCAGGAAAGGAGGTGGTAAAAGATAAAGGTGCGAATAAATTTAAAGGGGAGGAAAAGGAAAAGTGGAAAATTATGACGAAAGAAAAGATAAGAAAGTTTTTAAAAGAAGAAGAAAAAGGGGGAAAAGGGAAGGAATAGTTTTCAAGTCCTCTCTCACTAAAATTTTGCTCCTAATCGCTAAAATCATGGGTTGAGGAGGAGGAGGAGGAGGAGGAGGAGGAGGAGGAGGAGGAGGATAAGCTGAGGAAAGATAATAAAGAGAGGGAATGAGGAGTAGAACGAGAGAATAGGGACAGACCTTGGAAAAATGACAAAGAAGAGAGAGAGAGAGAGAGAGAGAGAGAGAGAGAGAGAGAGAGAGAGAGAGAGAGAGAGAGAGAGAGAGAGAGAGAGAGAGTTGTAGATATCTTGTTTCATTTTCTGCCAACACACTTTTTGATATGGTGGTGGTGGTGGTGGTGGTGGTGGTGGTGGTGGTGGTGGTGGTGGTGGTGGTGGTGGTGGTGGTGGTGGTAATGGCGATTTCTGTAATATTCTCTCTCTGATTCAACTGTAGATCCCTGAGTTGTAAAGTTTCAGATAAAATAGTTCAGGAATTTCTAATAAAAAGAGTTATCTCCATCCCTCATAACAAGACTCCTTATCTTATCATCATCATCATCATCATCATCATCGCAACAGCCATCTTTCCCAAGAATAACTTCATTAACATGATTATTTTTCTCATCAACATCAATTACTGTTTGTCATTCCTTTTCTTGTATTCATATTTTATACCAATAACATCATTATCGTTATTATTATTATTATTATTATTATTATTATTATTATTATTATTATTATCATCATTTTTATGGTTGTCATTATCATCAATTTATCAAGAATGAAAGAATAGAGAGAGAGAGAGAGAGAGAGAGAGAGAGAGAGAGAGAGAGAGAGCTGGCGAATACATGTATTTTCTCTAGGACATAATAGTGTGCGTGTCAGACCTCTCCCTCCCCTTCCGCCCCTCCTACCTCTCTCTCTCTCTCTCTCTCTCTCTCTCTCTCTCTCTCTCTCTCTCTCTCTCTCTCTCTCTCTCTCTCTCTCTCTCTGCGTATGTCAGTCTTTCTACAAAACCTAAATTCGCTCGATGGGTTATATCTATCAGTATTGATCAATACAGCTACTACTACTACTACTACTACTACTACTACTACTACTACGATTATCATTATTGTTTTAGTTATCAACAATTCAAATAATTCAACTCCTCCAAAAAAACCAACATCATTAGAATTAATTTCCGTAGCAGTAGTCGACGTAATAATAATAATATAGTAGTAGTAGTAGTAGTAGTAGTAGTAGTAGTAGTAGTAGTAGTAGTAGTAGTAGTAGTAGTAGTAGTAGTAGATATCGTAACAGAAGCATCAGTAGGCTAGTATCCCCACAAAACTAGCGTAAACCCATACAAATAGGCAGGCTGGCAGCGCTTTCCAACACAGCGAACATGCTTACTAGTTTCATCATACCTGAGTCTTCCATTCCACTCCGCCCCGTCCGCTACCTTTACCCGATCCCCCTCCGGCCTGCCTGTGCTATCTCCCCTCCTCTTCCCTCCCCTTGCTCCACCTAGTCTCCCTCTCTGCTATCTCTCTTCTTCCCTCCCCTCTGCTCGTTCCTACCTAGTCTCCTCCCTCCACCGGTCTCATGCCCCTTGCCCTTCTCCTTTTCCCCTCCACTTTGTTCACTCTTCTCTACTCCTCCTCTTCCTCAGACATGTTGCCCCATCAGAAGATCGTGACCCCTCAGGCAGCCCAGAGAATGTAGTGATGTTGAAAATCTTTAGTCAACGTAACTACTAGCATTACAACCTCTACTACTACCACCACTACTACTACCGTAATAACCATTGTCATTTATTGCTACAACTGTCGTTATTACGTACGGCCATGACCACCACCATTTTGCACTAACATCACTACCACTGTCATTACACATCACCGTCAGATTATGACTACGCAATAACTTTCACTACTAAAACTGGATATTATTTGTATTATTTATCTTAATCACTATCATCACCTTTATTAGAATGTATCACCACCATTGTTCATCTTCACCACCACCATAATCCTCACCACCACTAATAATTTTCATATTCACCATCACAATCATACAAGCATTATCATTTGCAATATACAACACAATCCCTCATGTCTTCATTACCACCACCACCTTCACTATCGATTCCTTTCAAATATAACACTATTGCATAACTTAATTTTTTTGGATTTGCATTCATTTTTATGGCCATTATTTTTTACTTGTTTCTTATTCATAATTATGAATAAATGAATAGACAAGTAAAAAAAATCATATTATCGATTTGTAAACAGAAAAAAACTGAGAATTAAAAAAAAAACACAAACTAACATTATTTCCGCCCGTCACCACATTTCAGTGCATTTTTTCTTTCTTTTTTTTTTTGTCATTTCCATAAACGGCGAGATGGTCTTCGAGTTCCCATATTCAGCCATTTTTCAGGTTTCCAGTAATCTCCATAACGCGGTCTCGCTCCAGGACGCCGAAGGTCGCTGGAATTTCCTCATAAAACTTTCAAAACTTTCACCAATAAACAATATTATCTTGTGGCGAAAACTCTTGCACTTCGTCCTTAAAACCACCGTCACCTCAAGCCGCCTTTAAGACACTTTGCATTATGTAACAGTAGACAATAGAGAGCAATATACCGCCGTGACTTTTACTTCTAACACAGTTATAACTCATCTAATTACCAAAAGGCATGGCACACAGAAAATGAGATAAAGTACGAATATTGTTTATTTCAGTTTAGTTCAGTATTCTTTATTCACACAAAAGAGGGTACGCATTCAATAAAAGTAAAATAAAGTAAAATATAAACGAAATACACTTAAAATATGTACGCGATACATTTTAGAAAGCCTTGGTATTGCTGTGAAATAAGAGGCAAATGTAGTTTCGTAATAGTAGTAGTAGTAGTAGTAGTAGTAGTAGTAGTAGCAGTAGCAGTAGCAGAAGCAGTAGCAATAGTAGTAATATCAATTCGTCACATCATACAATATTCCATGACTTCAAGTACAGCTCACACATGTCAAGTCTTGTGGGTCAGTGCCCTTTAGGATGTATACAAAATGCGCCACTAGATATTGGCTTTTCCATAAAACTGAATCACTTCATATGCTTCTCTCTCTCTTCTTGACACTCTCTCTACCTCCTCTCCTAGCCCCTCTTCCCATCCCAGACCTTCTCTCCTATCGGTGTTCCCTTCATTGAAAAGTGTCACATATATGAAGTTTACCCACCACTTCAAAATGTCACACCCACCACCACCACCACCACTACCACCTCCTCCTTCCCTTCCACTTTCCTTTCCACGTCACCCAAGCTTCGCCTCAATTCTCCTCTCCTTCACTACCATATCTACTTCTTCTCTCATCTTCCACTTCCTTCATCACCATAATCTACCTCCTCTTCTTCCTCGTCCTCCTTTTTCTCCTTCTTCTTCTCCTCCTCCTCCTGTTCCTCCTCTTCCTCCTCCTCCTCCTCTCAGATCAAACGCATAAGATTTATTCGGCTCAAATATATATTTTTTTGAGCGACCAAACAGCCAACGATCCCTGTGTCGTGTTGGTTTTCAATATTTTCCAAGATTTATTTTTCCACAGTATTTTCAGGTCTTATAGAACGTTAAGCTGATTCTCTCTCTCTCTCTCTCTCTCTCTCTCTCTCTCTCTCTCTCTCTCTCTCTCTCATTAGTTTAGTCGTTCATTTCTTAAGTCATTTGTTTCTTTGTTTTCTTTTTTTTCACGTTTTAAGTTCTTTGTCTGATCATTTCTTCTCAACCTGCCCTCTCTCTCTCTCTCTCTCTCTCTCTCTCTCTCTCTCTCTCTCTCTCTCTCTCTCTCACGCTAATTAACAAAACAGACGAGCCTTTTACAACCTCAGAAGACTGATATATTAACTGGATGAGGAGGAGGAGGAGGATAAGGAGGAGATAAGGAAGAGTAAAAATACACTGAAAGAGGTTAGGATAAGGGGAAGAACGAGGACAAGGATAAAGACAGTACGAGGAGGAGGAGGAGGAGGAGGAGGAGGAGGAGGAGGAGGAGGAGGAGCCTACTAACCTCTCTCCATTCCCCATCCCTCGCTACCTTGAGATCAGATATATGACCCATTCTCCCTCCCTTATTGTTGGTTATTGTTGCTCTTATTGCTTCATTTCTTTGCAGGAACAGCGGGGTGCGTCTTTGCTCTCCCAGCCCTCTCCCTCCCTGTGTCTTCCTCCTCCTCCCTCCCACTTTCTCCTCACCAACCGGGCTTTCCCTATAGTCCTCCCGGCGGCGCTAACTTGAAGAAAACGTGAGGTGCGTGAGGGGATGAACCGAGCTTTGCAGCGGGAGACTATATAAAAGAAACGCGGCGGTGGTGATGGTGGTGGTGGTGTCGACGAACATTAACGAGTGAAAAGACGTAATAAAGCGAAAAGACTGGAATGTTAATAAAAAAATTGCAAATTGTTGATGGATATGCACAATGTGGGACTTTTTGCGCACCGCCTCACCGGATTTTTTTTTTTTTTTTTTTTTTTTATTCGTTTCGAGTTGAGTGGTAGAAAAGTTGAGGCGGGAAAAATATCAGGTGGTGGACAAAGGCTGGGTGTGTCTGTGTTTCGGTTTTATGATTATGAATAAAATGTTGAGCTCCTCTGTGCGTGTGTGTGTGTGTGTGTGTGTGTGTGTGTGTGTGTGTGTGTGTGTGTGTGTGAGAGAGAGAGAGAGAGAGAGAGAGAGAGAGAGAGAGAGAAAGAGAGAGAGAGATTCACAGAAAGAACAAGAAAGAGATAGACATACATACAACATATATACAAAAAAACAAATATCGTAAAAAGAACAAAGAGAAGAGAAAGAGAAAAACACAATAACAAAGAAAAGAAGATAAATACGTACAGAGGGACCAACATAAAAACAGACACACAGACAGACAAACGCATAGACACAAAAGAGAAGCGAGGACAGAACGGGTCAAAACAGAAGTGGCTAGAGGTCACTTAGAGAGAGAGAGAGAGAGAGAGAGAGAGAGAGAGAGAGAGAGAGGGAGTCACAGTGGTATGCCTCTCCTCCCCTCTCGCTCTTCTTCTCCCTCGCTGACTTCAAGGTGCACGGTCACACTCGAGGTCAGGAGGGCATGGGGACGGGTCAAAGGTCACATCAAGTATTGAAATCAAGAGATCGATGTTTGCTGCATCCAACACCAACACCACCATCACCATCACCATTACCACCATCATCAACATCTCTTCACCACCATTACCTTTTTTCCCTCCATTCGTTGCCATTATGACCACTACCAACATCACGACTTTCTTGTCATCGCCTCTTCCCTCCTCTTCCTTTCCATCTCTATCCCATAATGCATTTGTTTTGTTTATTGTCACCTAATCTCTCTTCATCATGTTTCTATTATCCCACCATCAGTACCATGATTGTATTCTCTCTCTCTCTCTCTCTCTCTCTCTCTCTCTCTCTCTCTCTCTCTCTCTCTCTCTAAATTTGTCTTTTTTTTCATTTGCTTCTCGTCGTCATCGTTGTTGTCATCTTATCACTAGCATCATCACAATTTTTCACTTCTTATTCCAACTTATTCTTTTTTTTTTACCTCCTTCTCCATATCCTTCTCCTCCTCCTCCTCCTCCTCCTCCTCCTCGCCTCACGAATGTTTCACAGATTGAGACTGATTCTTCTATCCCGTGCGCTGGATGACTCTTATCTCCGTCTTCCTGTACCCTCATTTTCCTTTTTTTTCATCTCCTTTCCCTTCTCTTTACTCTTTTCACATATCCTCTCTTCCCGCAAGTTATTATTTTGTTTTCGCCTTATAGTCCTTCCCTTTATTTTCCTTCTCTCCGTTTTCTTTGCTCTCCTTCCCGTTTTCAGTGTCTGTGAAGTTGTCTTGGCCTCCTCTCCTTCTGTGCTGTCTCTTTCTTGTTTGTACTTTAGTCTAGATCATTAAATTCAGTCAATAATGCAGATGTTTTTAATGCTTTGTTGTTCTTTGCTGTATTTCTTTCCCATCTTCCTCTCACAGACTCTACTCGTCCATATATTTTCATCTCTCACGATTTCTAACAAAGCCAGCTCAGTTTTGCGTTAATTAGTAAGTGAAATGCATGTAAAAGATGTCATAAAATTCTTCAAACACTTTAGATATTCTTTACGCAAGAGGGGAAGCTGGCCAAGGACAACAAAAGATACGAAAAAGGCTCACTTAGAATGGCAGTGCCTTAAGAGGTGAATGATAAAATTGTTCGTATCTTTGTCTTATGTGAAATGGAAGCCTGAAAATAAAACGTATCAATGAAATGAGATTCCAGTTGCTCTTTGCTCTGTCAATATTATCGCCGTCCTTCACACCCACCTCCTCTTTCTCCTCCTCCTCCTGCTGCTGCTGCTGCTGCTGCTGCTGTTGCTGGTGTTCTTCTTCGTCTTCGTCTTCGTCTTGTAAATAAGATTCTCTATGCTGTATATTCTTTTTCGTCAATGTCTTCGTTGTCTTCACATCTTTCTTTTCTTTCTTTCTTTCGCTTTTTTATTTTATCTTTTCTTTCTCTTTTCTTTCCTTCTACTTTTCATTTTCTAATTCTTATTTCTACTACTCTTCTCTTAATTTTTGCCACTTCTCTTCACGTCTAAATCCAAAGACAGCATTCAAACCATTTCCTCCTCCTCCTCCTCCTCTTCTTCCTTCTTCTCCTCCTCTTTCTCCTCTTGTACTGGCTAATAACAGTAATGAACCTGACTTCCACGACCACAGTTCTCATCATAACAATTACACTAGCCATTACAATACGCTAACTTGATGCATAATAACCCTTCGTACTAGATCCCCCTATACCAAGATCAAAACTAAGAACTAGAAGAGGATTATGACCCAAAATAATATCGAAACCCTAGACCAAGATTAACACCTGTAAAAATGACCATGAGCCAAACAGTACTTGGGATAAAGACTAAACACGGAATCAAGGTGTCGAAATTAACAATGTGGTATATGTTATTACTTGTTTTCTTGTTCTGTCTTTCTCTACAGGACCTTGAGTAACCTGCAGCATCAACAGGAAGATTAAGGCAGACCACGAAGACGCCGCTCATGGTTCTTTGGTTACAGTCTGCCAGGCAGTGTTTGGAAGCGTTGTCCATGTTTATGTGGCATTTTTTGTAGCCTCTAGTGTAGCCAATCCTATCCCTCGTAAACGTAATCCTATTCCGCTTTTCCTTTACAGGTTTCGGTAGTATAGGCAGTGGTCTGTAATATTTGGTGGGCTTTTCATTAACTTTCGTACCGTTGTGTGCTGTTAGAATAAAACTTTTTTTTTTTCAGAGGTTGTGTTAGAATATTATAATTTCAGAACATTTCAGTGACAGGTAAGTAGAAATTTGCATGATGATACCATACACTTTGTTGCATCACGTGACGACTCCCTGTATCACTGACCAGTTTCTGACATGCTTCACTGCACTTCTAAAACTTTCCTTAACGTCTATCACGCTTATTCTCGGTCCATTCTGCTTGTCTTGCCCTACTTGCCTGCTTCTTATTTACTTTTCTTCTTTGAGTTTCTGAAATCAATATTATTATCAACATCATACACACACTCAAAAATTGTGTGTGTGTGTGTGTGTGTGTGTGTGTGTGTGTGTGTGTGTGTTGTGAGTCGGGTAGGCAATGCTCTACGTCATATTGAAACATTCCCTAAGCCTGAACGACCATCAGTGGAAAGTTTCGAGACGGTCTCAGGGCTTAGTCATGCTCTGTTGCTGCTGCTGCTGCCACCCACCCCACACACACACCAGTTTTTTTGTTCGATCACCATCTTTGTCTACAAGCAAGTATTCAGCCTGCAGTCTCTCTCTCTCTCTCTCTCTCTCTCTCTCTCTCTCTCTCTCTCTCTCTCTCTCTCTCTCTCTCTCTTTCTCTTTCTTATGCATGAAAAGAACTTTAAAAGGAAAAACTCATTACAACGAAGGGCAGCAGCAGCAATACAAGGACAAACTAATGTAAACAAACAAGATCGATAAGGAAGACGAATTGCACAACACTACTGGAACCAATATGTGTTGTCACGAATGCCGCAGCTGACCCACTTGTCTTCCCTCTTGTGATTTACAGTCAAGGAAAGAGGAGGTCAATAGATATAATCACCAAACATGTATTTACTTCTCTACCAATGAAATAATCAGTGGGAGAGCTAATCGGTGAATTCATTTGCCTATTTTGCTTTTTATTTCCTGTCTGTCTGTATATCTATATGTCTATTACGCGATGTCTATTTGCTCATCTGCCTGACATCCACAACAAACAATGAATTAATTTATACTTTTATGTCTATTTTACCTCTTCTGTCTATCTAAATGTCGATTAGTCTACCTACATGTTCATAAATATCCTGCCTTTTGTTAAACCCTTTATAATTGCATCAGTCAGAAAAAAATACATATATCAGATTGTCAATATCTACGTGTCCATCTATCATTTTCTATACAACAGGGAGTCTGACCTCGGACAACAGAAAGAAAAAAAAAAAAATAGGTGGCTGTAAATGCGTCACTAAAGAGGAGAGACCGAAAACATCAAGTAATCAATAACCTGTCTACCTGTTCATCGCCCTGTCAGTCATTCACTCTGTACGTCAACTCGTCTACCTCGTGTCTACCTGCTTATCCATCTCGCTGTTTACCCATTCACCTACGTTTCTTTACCTTCATATCTGTCACTATCGATTTATTTACAAAGAGATGCACGTTCCCCATTAAGTCACCTTTTCCTCCTACCTTTACCACCATCCCGTCTCATATTCCCTCCCTTTATCACCCTCCCTTACTCTTCCTTTTCTCCTTCCTTTCTTTAATACCTTGCTTGTCTTTCTCCTTCTTTGCGTCCCTCCTTCGACCCTCTCCCTCTAGTGAAGGAGATAGTATCGTGCATGTATATTAAGCAGTGACGTCAAGGAGGGAGGGGAAGGTGGCTTGGTGAATAACGGGGTGAATAGCCGTGGCAAAGGGGAAGAAAAGGGGAACAAATGGGTATTATTCTTTGGCGTGCTTGTGAGGGGTGAAAGTCAGTGCTAGGAGGAAGGAGAAGAAGGAAAGAAGAAAGGTAGGAAGGAAGGAAGGAAGGAAAGAAAGGTTTGGTGAAGAAAAAAGAGTGAATTGAGATGAAGTGAGACAGGTAACTGGTGCAAGTGGTGATGATTGTTGTTGTTTTCGTTCTTTCTCCATCTCTCTTTCTTCTCTCTCACTCTCTCTCTGCTTTCTTCTTCCTCTTCTGGCTTTTTCCTCTTCTTGCAATTACTATCATTTTCTTCACACATCTTTATTTATCACTTTTCTCTTATTTTCTTTTTTTTGTCATATTGTTGTTGTCCTCATTTCTTTTTTTCATCATTTCTTTCTTTCCTTCCCTTTCTTCGAGACCTCCTCCTCCTCCTCCTCCTCCTCCTCCTCCTCCTCCTCCTCCTCCTCCTCCTCCTCCTCCTCCTCCTCCTCCTCCTGCTTTCATCACTTCACTATTCACAAGGAAAGCAAAACCTCGCCTATTCCCACAGTTTCATTGTCTTTTGTTACTTTCCTCATTGTTTTCTTTATTCTGAGACTTCTCATTCACCTTGGAGCTTCTCACCTGCTCTCTCTCTCTCTCTCTCTCTCTCTCTCTCTCTCTCTCTCTCTCTCTGCAACAAGACAAAACCGATCAAAGAATTAAAACAAACACTTTCAAAGAGAAACACCGTGCTAATTACAACTCCACAAAAAAATAAGGTAAATTTCGCTCTGAAGGGTCTGCTGATGCTCGCCTCTCAAGGATCGAGCAAAGAAACGTGTAGAAAAGAAAGGCGCAGTGTTTCATTGTTCACTAATGATAGAATGGAGACGTGAAGTGATGGGAGGTTGTATGTTTTAAAGGTGTTGACAGAATCTTCACGCGTTTCCTTTCTATAGTCTTTTTACACTGGAAATAAAGAACAGCTGAGATTGCACGCTAGCAGTCCTGTCTAATGCGATTCTGGCGTGTGTGTGTGTGTGTGTGTGTGTGTGTGTGTGTGTGTGTTCATCGTCATACCAGGAACATATATTTATTTTCAGCCCTTTCATCTTTTTTCCTTCGTCCTTCACCTTCCATCCTTCCTACCTTTCCTTTCCTTTCTTCCCTTACCCAGCTATAACTCCTTCCCTCCCCCGTCCTTTCCTTCCCTTCCTTACCCCGCTAGACCTTCAGCATTGAGATTTTGATGTGCAAAAATTCCCCGGATCAATATTAATGGGTGGGGAAGGAGAGCCATAGGAAGGGGAGGAAGTTGAGGGTCAGGGGTGTGAATTCAGGTCAACGGTAATTACGCGAGGCCTCTTTGTGACGTCAGCGGCCTCAATTTGACCTTCCGTGACCTCACCGCCGCCACGACCCACCCAAAGGACCATCAGTGTAATTTGTTGCAGGAATAAGAAATAAATGTGTTGAATGATGGTGGTGGTGGTGGTGGTGGTGGTGGTGGTGGTGGTGGTGGTTGTAGTAGTAGTAGTAGTAGTAGTTATTATTGTTGTTGTTGTAGTAAGAGAAAAAAGAAGAAGGAGAAGGAGAAGGAGAAGAAAAGAAAGAAAAAGGACAGAGAGAGAGAGAGAGAGAGAGAGAGAGAGAGAGAGAGAGAGAGAGAGAGAGAGAGAGAGAGAGAGAGAGATTTGGTCCTCTCACAAGACACCTGGAGCACGCTGTTACGGAAGCTAATTGAGTTCCCCCCTTCACCTGGCGACCCTCGTAGCTAACACCCAGTCCTCCCCTGTTAATTCTCGTTCCTCTCTAGCGTGGGAAGAAAGAGGGAGAGGGAAAAGTGAGAGGGGAAAGTGAGAGAAGAAAAGTGAGAAGAGGCTAGAAGAAACGAGTTGAGAAGAGGAAAAGTGCAAGAGAAATGAGAGGGAGGATGAGATTGAAGGTGAGAGAAAAAAAGAGAACGTTTAGATTAGAAAGACAAGAAGTGAGAGAAAAAAAGAAGAAAAATAATGGTGATGAGATGACAGTGGGAGAAACGAATGAAAAAAAAAGTGAAAAAGAGAAATACTGGATGGACAACGGATAAAGAAAAATAAACAAGAAGATAATGAAGATGAAAGATAGCAGTCAAGGAAAGGAAGGACAATAAAGTAGACAAAAATAGAACGGGATCTAATTGTTTGTATAGGATCGTCTGATAATTAACTGGGAAGAATGAGGAGGCGAAGAGATGAGAAAGGAGAAGTAAATGGGGGAGCGAGAATACACACAGGAGAGTTAATTAAGAACTGTTTGTAATTAAGGGAAGAGTGAAAATATAAAGTAATAGAGTGAGGTTGGAGGAGGAGGAAGGACAACGACGACTAGGAAGATGAGGAGGTACACAATAAAGTGCAAAGGAGCCAAGGAGAAGGACGAGGAGGAGGAGGAGGAGGAGGAGGAGGAGGAGGAGGAGGAGAAGGAAGAGATACTTGGTCATTGATTGCTTGACAGTTTAAAGTAGAGTTACGCTTACATATCTCCGTTTGGTGGTAGTAGTATTAGTAGTAGTAGTAATAGCAGTAGTAGAAGTAGCAGTAGCAGCAGTAGTAGTAGTAGTAGCGAAGAGTGACAGACAAGAAAACCGAAAGGTAGGAAAAAATAAGAAGCGTAACAAGGAGATCAACCATAACGACAAAGACAAGATGAGATGCACACAGGCAAGCGAACACGCGAAGGATGTGCGAGGCGAACAAATTTCTCTTCACGCCAACACTTCATCACGGCGCA
>NC_059281.1:16967401-16979901 GCF_017591435.1 Portunus trituberculatus
CCAGAATAATGATGGAGGAAAAGAAAAATAGGTAGAAAAAATAAGGTAAGAAATAAAAAGCACTCTCTCTCTCTCTCTCTCTCTCTCTCTCTCTCTCTCTCTCTCTCTCTCTCTCTCTCTCTCTCTCTCTCTCTCTCTCAATAGTATACAGACTGACGAATAATAGTAATTTCAGCCTTGTTCCCTGTTACATAGGGGCGACAATGCTCGTTGGGGTTCATGGGAGTGTTGTAGGGTCAGTGTTGCAGGGGTGTGTTGCAGGGGAGTGTTGCAGGGCTAGTGTTGCAGGGCTAATGTTGCAGTGCTAGTGGTGCAGGGGAGTGTTGCAGGGGAGTGTTGCAAGGTTAGTGTTGCAGGGTTAGTGTTGCAGGGCTAGTGTTGCAGGGCTAGTGTTGCAGGGTCAATGTTGCAGGGAGTGTATTGTAAGGGGTGTATTGAGGAGTTAGTGCTGCAGGGGTAGTGTTGCAGGGGGTGTGTTGCAGTGGAAGTGTTGCAGGGTTAGTGTTGCGGGGTTGGTGTTGCGGGGTTAGTGTTGTAGGATTAGTGTTACAGGGGTAGTGTTGCTGGCCAAGGTCCTGCACGGTGTTTGGGTGTAAATGGCGCCATTCTTAATTAAATGACTTCCTGCATGACTTCAAAATGAGAACTTTAATTGACCCAGACTTAATTGTTGTGACTGACTAATTGCATTGTTTACTGCCCACCCCCATGTTCGTACACACACACACACACACACACACACACACACACACACACACACACACACACGAGTCAAGACAGCTATGAACACGTATCACTAATAAAAAAAACCTTAATCACGAAAATTCACGCATGAAAACCACCACCACCACCACCACCACCAGGTTAGCCACATAAACAATCCCATTTAAGCTGGAGTGAAGGAATTGCCTCACAACCTCGTTATTTACTCATTATCTCAAAATGCGGACCGGCCTCGCCTAATTACCTCCATCACTTTCCGCAAGACTTTCCCCGCAAAGCTTACGGAAAGAGTAATTTTCCCCCCGATTATGAGGTAGGTTCTCTCTCTCTCTCTCTCTCTCTCTCTCTCTCTCTCTCTCTCTCTCTTATTACTGAATTAGTGACAATCTCTCAGAGAGAGAAGGATTAGAGACAGAGAGAGAGAGAGAGAGAGAGAGAGAGAGAGAGAGAGAGAGAGAGAGAGAGAGAGAGAGAGAGAGAGAGAGAGAGAGAGAGAGAGAGAGAGAGAGAGAGAGAGAGAGAGAGAGAGAGAGAGAGAGTAGGTCAATAGGAGAGGGTAGCCTGGAATTACAAAGGGAAGATAGGACCTAAGAGTCCTTGGGGATATTTTTAAGGAGACCCTGCAGGGAGAGCTTAAAATCCTTCAGGGCAAATTAAGAGACCTTGGGAAGCATTGAGGGCGAGGCCAGCTATGAGTAATATCAGAGGGAAATTAAAGGGGAAAAAAGGGGAAGGAGAGACCTTGGTAGTAATTTAAGAATCTTTGGAGAGAAAGTCTTTGTTTTTTCACTCATGTATTAGTTCGGCCAAGGGCGCAAAAAAAGAAAAATAAATAAATATCTTCTATTTTGTCGCTACAGATTAAACGATTTTGCAAAGGATATAAGAGCATAAGAACCTAAGAAAAGAGAAAGTTGCAAGAGGCCGCCAGGCTTATACGAGGCAGTCCCAGTGTGCTTAAGCTACCTAATTCCATCTATCTTCCCCATCCATGAACTTACCTAACCTTCTTTTAAAGCTCCCTATTGACTCAGCCCTGACAACATGACCACTGAGACCGTTCCACTCATCAACCACTCTGTTTGAAAACCAGTTTCTTCCCATTTCTTTCCTAAACCTGAATTTCTCAAGTTTAAACCCATTATTTCTGGTTCTGTCTCCGCTACTGATTCTAAGAACTACATATAGCGAGGACAGATTATCCATTAGAAGGAGAAAGGAAAATTTCAGTGTGTGTGGATGACCTTAACTTTAGAATAAATCATATGAACATAACAGATAAAGGAGGAAAATTAAGAGAAACTAAGAATAGAAAATAAAGAAAAAGATAAATTACTGAAAATCATATGAAAAAAGGGAACGAATTCGTTTACCTTTTTACATGTTCCTTCCTCGTGTGTGTGTGTGTGTGTGTGTGTGTGTGTGTGTGTGTGTGTGTGTGTGTGTGTGTGTGTGTGTGTGTGTGTGTGTGTGTGTGTGTGTGTGTGTGTGTGTGTGTGTGTGTGTGTGTGTGTGTGTGTGTAATAATAATAATAATAAACGGTTTAATAATTAGGCAATGTAAAAAAATACACTGAAAATGTACAGGGGTGGGACATTACCACAATGAACTAAAAATGCTTAACCTAACTATGGATAAACTTAACCTAGAAATTCACTTATTTATTTAAAGCTCGCACAATAGTGGGCAGTGTGTGTGTGTGTGTGTGTGTGTGTCACGATTGCTAAACCCCCTTTTGGGGATTTGTTTTTGTAAAGGCAATGTTAAAACGTGATTGCTTCTCTCTCTCCCTCTTCCCTGCAGTTTTCCTCCTCCTCCTCTTCCTCCTCCTGTTCAGCCTTATCATCTTCCTCCTCGTTCTGGGCCTCCTCCCCTTATCCAATTGACGGAACTATAAGGAAGGTGAGGAGAAAGAGGAGGAGGAGGAGGAGGAGGAGGAGGAGGAGGAGGAGGAAGAGGAGGAGGAGGAGGAGGAGGAGGAGGAGGATCATCGAAGATAAATAAGTGGCGGTGTGTTGGCCTGTAATGAGATCATCTGCCAGGCTGCTCTAATTACGATATAAATTTCGACAGCAGGACTTAGGGAAGCGTACAAGAGGAGGAGAAGAAGGAGAAGAGGAAAAGAAAGAAGAAAATGAGCAGATAGGAAAACCAGAGTAAAGGAGTGGAGGAGGATGGCAAAATAGGAGTAGAGAAGAGGAGGAAGAGGTCCAGTAAGGAATGGGTGGGCGGCAGGGGCAGGGAGGGATGGTGCGAGGAAGATGGACGAGGAACGAAGGGCGCGGAGGGAAGCAAGTTGGAATTACAAGGGAAGTTGGCGAGGTGGCGATGTAAATAAAACAAGAGAAAGGGTGAGGACAGAATGATGGCAAAATACGAGGAATATATCGCGTGAAAAGTGATAGCGCATGAATGGACACGAGGGTAGAGAGCGGAAAGGGTGACGCCAAAAGGAAGGAAAGGCATAGTGTTCTATGTCTGATGGAGGTCACGTTATTGTGTTGCGTGGGAATAAAAATAGGATCCAGTATATCAGAATGTAAACTTTTGAAATCTCCTACAGCTATTTTATTTTTTTCAACGAAATATGGAGTTACTTTACACTTCTAAAAATTATTCCCGACTCCATAGCACGTAATAAATGTATTCTTAGTAATTTGACGTTATTCGCACTTGATTAGAAAGAATAATTCGTCTTATCATTCTGGGTTATGTATTGTATTAATGCATATTACGTGTATGTGGCAACACTGTATTTCTCTGCGCACCCGTAACCAACAATCATTACCTTACTATTATTTTATCTTCGGAACAAAAGTTGTTCAATACTGTAGTGCATAAAGTAAGTCAGTCCTGCTTTTGAAAAATACTTGTGTGGATCCTCTCTCTCTCTCTCTCTCTCTCTCTCTCTCTCTCTCTCTCTCGTCATTGTCTGCTTGATGTCAGCAGTTAAAGCAATACAGGATGTACAATATTCATGAATGCTAGAACGTCGGTTTTGCATTCATTTTGAAAATTACAACGGCACATTGGCAACTGAGATTTAATAGATAAATGTTCACCCACGTATTTCAAAGAGCGCAGTTTGACGATAAAAGGTTATAGATAAATAAATATATAAATAAGTAAATAAATGTTGAAAATCGTTCAGCGTGAAGGTTCATATCTCGGGCGGGAAGACTACTAGCTCGGAAGAATATGGATGAGATACATATGGCAAACTAATATAAAACAACACACTCCCTGAAGAGCCTTGCCGTGCAGAATATCGCTACTCCATTTAGAACCTGTATGGAAAAGACTGCCCTTTACAGATTGTGAGTACAGAATTGAAGGTTTACTTGGTGAGAAACACGAACCAGAAATAGCACAAAATCCTCACTTGTGTCGCGTGAAGACTAGAAGAGGCAAAGGCAGGAGAGGTCAAACACGCCTTGATTTCCTCCTCACTATTGCCACTGTTGCCTCAGGAGTTAAACACGCGTCTTTCTCGTTATCGTGGAAAAACATTCGCAGCAAAGCGTGTGCAATAAGACTGAGAACTCAACCGGTTATATAACGACGTTGCATATGAAGCGAAACCCTCCCTTCAAAAAAAGTGTCAGTAGGATTTTGTTTTTTTGAAAGCCAATCTTTATAGATGAAAGAGGGTGGGGGAAATAAGGGGAGTCGAGAGGAGGCGGAGTGCTGGGGAGGAGTTGGAAATAGAGCAAGGAAAATAAAGAAATAAGAAGAAAAGAGGACAGAAAGCCAAAAGGATCTAGGTTATGAATACGAGGTTCGGGAAAGATGCACAAAGAGAAATAAGGTTTATAATTTTTTACCACAGTTTTCACCAATAAGGCTAAAATTAACCCCAATAAAGGACACTCAGGAGTCCCTCAGAAGTTTGTCTCTTGCCTCCCACAGCGCCAATGAAACAGGAAGCAATATTACAAACTTTGGAGAGAAGCTGAAAACCAATAGGAATAAAACCGCGATAAAAACTAAACCATGAAAAACTTTGTCAACAAATTCAAGTGGACCTGAGCCTGCAGCGTTGCCTGTCGAGGAACTGGAAAAGTTGGAACTGAACTGCGCCACTAAACTTAGGGTAAGATATAGAGAAGTGTGAAGAGGACATAAAAGCACTGATAGAATAAAAAACATGGAGAAGTATGAGGAAAAAAACAAGATTAACTACAAAAAAATATACATTTGAGTTTTAAAAACGAAAATTATTAAGAGTTTAAGTGAATATAAGAAATGAGTAGCGAACAAACATATTCAATGATACCAGGAGAAAATGCCCCATGAAAGTGTGAAGTGCCTGTAAACTTAACTGCAGCGAATAAAATTTCTAATAAAGACCAAAAGTACTGAGCAATTTGCGAGAATCAGCTACTGGAGAGGCGGCAGCTTTAACACTGCAGTAAACAAACACGTTATGGAGAGGCAGACTCGCACACATCCTGGTACACACATTTCACTGTCTATTTGAATAAGCACCTCTTTACAAGTTAATGACCAATAACTACACCAAACTGGCGATACAATTTTATCAGGGACGTTGAAAAATACACTTTACTAACATATATACACAAACACACAGCAATTTGCATAGATATTTGTATATTTATCGTGTACTCTTCTATGTATTAGCTTCCTTTACACATAGCCTGGTTGTGAATACCTATAATCTGTATACTTCATTAAATAATCTACGTTTTTTAATCCGCGCATATAATGTAAATCGTTCATCAGTCATCTTATCTATTTATTAATCAATTTATTTTGAAAAGTAGCTAGTTAATAATGAGTTAATTCAATTATTTCATTCATGACTATTAAGCAGGTACACACACACACACACACACACACACACACACACACACAAGATCAATTACAGTTTTTCCTCAGGCAGGCACTAATGAAAGGTCACGCTTCTGTTATTCAACTTTAAAGCGCACATGACAATCCATCAATTAAGCGAGAGAGAGAGAGAGAGAGAGAGAGAGAGAGAGAGAGAGAGAGAGAGAGAGAGAGAGAGAGAGAGAGAGAGAGAGAGAGAGAGAGAGAGAGAGAGAGAGAGAGAGAGAGAGAGAGAGAGAGAGAGAGAGAGAGAGAAAAGGAGAGAGAGAGAGAGAGAGAGAGAGAGAGAGAGAGAGAGAGAGAGAGAGAGAGAGAGAGAGAGAGAGAGAGAGAGAGAGAGAGAGTGTGTGAGTCACTGGCAGATGACAAAACGCGATGGACCTTCACTTTAGTTTCGTTCGCTTCGTTAACAATCAGCAGAAGAAAATACCGTTGCGTCGGGTCCGTTTCACTTCAACAATACGAAGAGCAACGTTTAATAATTCACTTCAGATACGCATGCATATATACATTACTTTCTATCACCACTATTACCATCATTCCCTTTGTAACAATAACGAAGGAAGTCAAATAAATGTACGTTTCTAGTAAAGTCCACGTATTGAAGAATATTCACATTGCTTCCGTCCCTCCTCTTCCTCTTGCTGCTCTTAATACTCCTTTACCGCTACCACAGACGCACGGAAAAACATTGTTAGCTTGGTAAAAAGAAGTGTTGAAGAGTTAAAACAGGTAGTGCGAGGCGGAACCGAAGGATTACATAAAATAGACGCTGGAGAGGAGAAAGAAGAAGAGGAAGAGGATGAGAACTAGGAGGGGGAAGAGGAGGAGGAGGAGGAAAATGATGGAGTATAGTGGGAAGGAAAGAAGGAAAGAAGTAAGAGGTGCGGGTAGAGGAAGAGGAACAGGAAGGAAGAGGGAGGAGGAGGAAGGGAAGGGGAATCAGCTCACCCCGTCACTCACTACAACGGCGTCGATTGAACAAACACACGCCCTTCACTTAGGCGAGTCGTTGCGCCCTCAGCTATGCACAGGCTCGCTTGCATTTCCTACCTCCTTGTGCCTCTGACGTACCCTGCTCCCTGCCACGCCCTTCCTACCACCACGCCCTCCTCGCAGCTCCTTCCCATCACACTCCACAAACAGCACCACACTTATCGTCCAAAGACCCCAACTATCCGCTAACTCTTTGTCTCTCCACCACACTCCACTTCTTTCCTTGTATCTCCTTTGCTCCTCCACTTCCTGCATCTGCTTCCACGATCTTTTATGTGCATTGTTCCATTTTACTCTTTTCGCCATCTCCGTTTTCTTTGTTACTATATCTCTGCGCCTCTTCAAACTGAGGAATATCTTTTTCACCTCTACATATCTATTTTTTCTTTTTTCTTACCTCTTTTCGTCAGTTATCGATTTTTGCTACTATACTGGGCATTATGAAAAAATTATTTCTGATGTTTTCTGAATTAATATGTTCTTTCTTCTTTCTAATACGTGTGTGTGTGTGTGTGTGTGTGTGTGTCAATAGCCAACTAAATCGAGTTAATGATTCACACACACACACACACACACACACACACACACACACACACACACACACACACACACACAGTACCACAGTACGTCTCACCTTTCAGTGCACCTCATAAGGATGTTTTACGATCTATAAACATTCACACACGTCCTAATGGTGACTGCGGGAGGACGGGGCTGGGGGGAGGGGCAGTGGGGACAGAAGGGAGGGAACGGTACCTGAGGAAGGGTAAGGAATTAGGGAAGGAGGTGCGGGAGAAGAAAGATGGAGGTGAGAGAGAGAGAGAGAGAGAGAGAGAGAGAGAGAGAGAGAGAGAGAGAGAGAGAGAGAGAGAGAGTATAACGATGCCCGACGTACTTCTAAAGTTTTTTATTTCCTCTAAAGTTCAGTCGGGTCTCTCTCTCTCTCTCTCTCTCTCTCTCTCTCAACACAAAGGAGGCATATCCGCGTCTCGTCTCGCTCGTACGATAGTCATTGTTCTTCATTCAAATAAACTGCATCTTGAGGCCGCTCATGACCCCTGGGACGAGACGCAATACTTATCAGAGAGAGAGAGAGAGAGAGAGAGAGAGAGAGAGAGAGAGAGAGAGAGAGAGAGAGAGAGAGAGAGAGAGAGAGAGAGAGAGAGAGAGAGAGAGAGAGAGAGAGAGAGAGAGAGAGAGAGAGAGAGAGAGAGAGAGAGAGAGAGAGAGAGAGACTCTTCCTCCATAAACACAGCGAACGGAGTAGATCGCGGTGCCTCTGTTCGCCCACGAACCTCTCCTCAGACCACTTCAGGAGATTGGAGAAAAAAGAAATCTAAGAGGGAAGTGCAGCAGGACGCGAGGAGGGTGTCCAGCGAAGGACTGAGGACTCACCAGGCCACCAAGCAGACACAAAAGCGAGCCAAGGCAAAAGTGTGTGAGTACTGCTCACGGAAAGGACACACTTCTGCTACTTGCCACGCCAGAACTGACGATTTACGTCAGGAGCGTCTCCTACAGCGGCTTCTTACGGTGGAAAGATACACAGCCACACCCTTCCCACCTGCAGCGCCTCAGCCCGCCCACCCCCTCACTTCATTTCAGTCCTTGCCACAACCTCGCCCACTCCTTCCTCAGCCTGGTATCTGGAATCAGAACCAGGGGCGGCAGTGGACCACCCTCTTCACCAGTACCAGCAGTCGGCCGCGGACCCTAACCACCACCTCGGACTAGCAGGCCTCGCTCACTACCATCCCTCACCATGGTACAGCCAGCTTGCCCCGCCGCCAACTAAAGGTCGTCTCTAGCAACGTCCGTGGTCTCCGGACTAACCTTGCAGACTTATACCACAACTGTGTGCAACGACACAATGCAGACGTTGTTGTGGTGACCGAGACATGGCTGAACAGTGAGGTGGAGCCCACGTATGGCAGGATGCAGGGCTTCACCCACTGGGTGAGGAGGGACCGACAGGAGCGAACAGGAGGTGGAGTGGCTGTCTGCTTCAAGGAAGGAATGCAGGCCCAGCTACTCGACATAGACACGCCTCCAATGATGGAGATGATGTACTTCCGAGTAATGCTGGCAGACCGCTCAGCCCTCCTGCTGTGTGCCCTGTATCGCCCCCCGCGACAAGGGCCTGACTCACTCTGTACCTGACTGAGACCTTAGACAACCTGATGATGGCACACAGCTGCAGCCACGTGCTGATTGTGGGGGATCTCAATCACCACCTGGAAAGAGACGCCTACGAGAATCTCCTGAGGTGCAGGGTCTGACAGATCATGTCACCTTCCCCACACATGAACGAGGAGGGACATTAGACCCTGTCATCTCAGACTACCAGGAAGACAAGCTTCAGTGTCATCAGCTGGGGCTCGTGGGCAGCTCTGACCATCACGCTGTACTGACACAGCTGGAAGTGGGCGTGGCTCAGGACGAGGCCACCACCCGCACCATCTGGCTGTGGAACAAAGCAGACTGGGCTTCCCTGCGCCGCGACCTGACCCACACCCCATGGGCCACTTTGCTACAGGGAGGAGCAGAGAGTGAAGCACTTGCACTCACCTCTCACCTTCTCGCCCTCCAGAGACGCCACGTCCCACACAGGGAATACACCACCAGATCGACGGATCAGCCATGGTTTGGCTACCGTTGCCGTGTTGCTGCCGAGGCAAAGTATGCTGCCTGGCTCCGCTACAAGAGGAACCCGACTCGGCGCAACAAGGACCTGCACAGGGCTGCATGCAGGAGGATGGTGGTAACCAGCAAGTGGGCCTTAAAAAAGTGGGAGGAAAGCCTGCGCCGGAAACTGTGTGGCACTGGCGTAGGAAACAAAACTTGGTGGTCTCTTGTTAAGGACAAACAAGGAACTGGCCACCAAGAATCCATCCCTCCCTCAGCAAGCAGGACGGTACTGTCGCCACCAGCAGTAAGGAGAGGGCACAGTTGCTGGCTTCCTTGTTTGCTGGAAAATGAAGGTCGGGAATCCACAGCAGCCACCGCCTCAGCTGGTCCAGCAATGTGAGAAGACTGTCACCATGGTGGAGGTGACGCATCAGCAGGTGAAGCGATTATTGCGGGGCTGGACACACAGAAAGCCACCGGCCCTGATGACATCAGCCCGCACCTGCTGAAGCGATGCTCCCAGGAACTGGCTGCCCTCTCACCCAAGTTCACAACTTGTGTACGGGAAAACGTCTGGCCTTCAGTGTGGAAGGAGGCTCGAGTAGTTCCTGCACACAAAAAGCTCCAGGACGGACCCAAAAAACTACAGACCCATATCCCTGTTGTCAGTGGTGGGTAAAGTGTTTGAGAGGGTCGTGGCAGAGGTGGTGTGTAGCCATCTCAAGGACAATGCCCTCCTCTCAGACCAACAGTTTGGGTTCAGACCTGGAAGGTCAACCTCCGACCTAATGATGCTTCTCACCAGGCATTGGCAGGACGCCCTCGACGACGGCAAGGACACTATAGTGGTTGCTTTGGACATAGCAGGAGCTTTTGATAAAGTATGGCACAACGGATTACTAGAAAAGCTTCGTGCTAAAGGCATCCAGGGTGGCTTGCTACGACTCTTGGGAAATTACCTGCAGGACAGAAGCCTCAAGGTGGTTGTCAACGGGCAAACATCTGAGTCCCTGCCTGTGGAGGCATCAGTGCCACAGGGTTCAATTCTTGGCCCACTCCTGTGGAATATCTACGTGGATGATCTTCTCCAGCTACTGCCAGGAGTCATGGCCTATGCTGATGACTGCACCCTCTCCTATACCTATCCACGCCAGGACAGTGGGCGGGCTGCTGAGGCCATCAATCAGCAGCTACGAGTGATAAAGGAGTGGGGTGCTCGCTGGCAAGTGACATTCGCGCCGGAGAAGACACAAGCAATGGTTGTCTCTCGGTCCCCAGCCGCCATGGCAGCAATGGCAGGAAAGTTGTCTTTGGCGCTGCTGCTCTCCACTCCAAGATGACGTCAAGATACTTGGAGTGGAGGTGGATCGAGGGCTGAGGTTTGACAGGCATGTCAAAACCATTGCCAAGAAAGCCTCTCACAGGATCTCCGCTCTCAGAAGGATCGCCAGTTTCCTCGACAGGAAGGGGAGACTGCTGCTGTACAAGGCACAGGTGCGGCCCCACCTTGAATACGCAGCTCTCTCCTGGATGTCCTGTGCCGCCACACACAGAAGGAGACTGGACAGCATCCAACGCCGCGCCATACGGCTAGTAGATGCTGCACTACCACCTCACCCAGAGCCTGAGCGTCCCCTTGATTCACTGGAACACCGCAGAGACGTGGCGGCGATCGTAGTGTTCCATAAGGCACAGGTGCAAAGAGTGCCACATCTGGCAGGGCTGCGTCATCCTCTAAGAGTCACCGCACGGAGCACGAGAACGGTGCTCAATGGTGGTGACGCCGTAGAGGTGCCGCGATCCCACGGGTGTCAGCATCAACGCACCTTCGCAGGACGCGTCTCCAGGATGTGGAACTTGTTCACGGCCGCGGTGCCTCACGTCCAGGAGATGAACACACAGTGTCAAACTGATGGCACATAAGTGGAGACAGACACTGCCAACTCCTCTGACACTCTTTGTGACGTGACACTCAGTGTAGTGCAGTGCGTGAATAGTGCTAGTGAAGTGAAACGAATAGTGCTCCATTTACATGCTGACCATCTTGTATATTATCTATTTTTAAGTCTTGTAAATATTGTAGAGAAATAGATTGTAGTACCCTTAGAATAGGTAGCACACGACAGTGCGCCTTTGGGTACATGTTCCTTTGTATTAAGTTTTGTTTAAATAAAAAAAAAAAAAAAAAAGAGAGAGAGAGAGAGAGAGAGAGAGAGAGAGAGAGAGAGAGAGAGAGAGAGAGAGAGAGAGAGAGAGAGAGAGAGAGAGAGAGAGAGAGAGAGAGAGAGAGAGAGAGAGAGAGAGAGAGAGAGAGAGAGAGAGAGAGAGAGAGAGAGAGAGAGAGAGAGAGAGAGAGAGAGAGAGAGAGAGAGAGAGAGAGAGAGAGAGAGAGAGAGAGAGAGAGAGAGAGAGAGAGAGAGAGAGAGAGAGAGAGAGAGAGAGAGAGAGAGAGAGAGAGAGAGAGAGAGAGAGAGAGAGAGAGAGAGAGAGAGAGAGAGAGAGAGAGAGAGAGAGAGAGAGAGAGAGTTTAATTGGACAAATCATACAAAACCAGCGAGGACTGCGACAAACAACAGGAGGCTTTGTTAAAGAGACAGGGAGCAGCTCGCAAGGGACTATAAAAGAAGAACTAACGGCAGCATAATTTTTGGCCATCGCGAGGCTGTTTGTGAGAAGGTACACTGTTTAGGAGATGTAGGTTGGTAAAGGGTAAGATGGAGGAGAGAAATACGAGAATCCATAATATTTGTACCTTCGCTTTACCCCTTCAGTACCATGACGCGTTTCCATATTCTTTCTGCTTAGTATTTGGTGATTTTATACAGCTTCAGAAACTTATGTGGCATATTGAAATAGTGAAGACTGAGGCCATTAATTTTCTGACCTCCATAGACTCTTCGTAATGTCAATGGTCTAATCATGCACAAAACTCCAGGTAAAAAATGTATCCCAGTACTGAAGGGGTTAATACACATCCATCCTTCCAGACAACATTCACCCATTAACTTTTTCATGCATTCCTTTGATATTCGCTGATTCCCCAACCATCCACCCATCAACTCATTCATCTATCTATCCATACATACAAACTAACATTCCATCAACTATTCATTTACTCCTCTAGCCATTCACCATCGTACCATCCAGTCACTCATCCATACACCTACCCACCTATCAGCCCTACATCCACCCTTCCATGTACCGTCTCCATCCAGTGCATCCCTTCCTCCATCCATCTCCTAGCCCTTTCCTTCCTCCTCACAGTTATTTTGAGTCGTTCTTCGGGCTATTTCGAGCAGTT
>NC_059281.1:16984901-17019901 GCF_017591435.1 Portunus trituberculatus
AGGAGGAAAGAAAACAGAAACAATGGATGGTGAAAAATTTTAAGACAGAAGCCAGTGAAAGAGAAAGTAAGAGGAAAAAGAGAACGAGGAAGAGGAGAAGGAGGAGGAGGAGGAGGAGGAAGAGAAAAGAAACTGAAAAATTACTGGATAAAAATAACGTTGATTTAATGACGCTGATGCTGACAATGATAATGGCGGAAGTAATGATGATTGTGGTATAGATGATGAAGCGGCCGAGGAATCGCAGCAAAATAAAGAAGAAAAAGACGACGACGAAGAAGAACACGAAGATGGCGCAGAAAGATGAATAAGAAGCGTTTTGATAAGCAGAAGAGAAGAATCAGTCTGCAAAAGGTAAGTTTATATATAAATACGACTTGTCATCATTACTTTTGTTATCATCACAGCGGGAAGATGGCAGGCACAATTAGGAGTCAAGGTTAACTGAAGAAAATGTTACTGGATGAAAGGGGAGGAGGAGGAGGAGGAGGAGGAGAGGTTAGAGGAAGAAAGTCTGATTACAATAGCGATGAAAGAGGGAAAAGGGAGGTAGTAGTTTGTGGTTAAAGAGGCGGAAAGACAGTAAGAAGGCCACGGGAGGGATGGGAGGGGTGGGTAGGGAGGGAAAAGAAAAGAAGGAAGTTAAAGAAAGTGCCGCGGTGGGAGAGAAGCGGAAGGGAAATGTCTTAAGTATCCGATAAAACACGATTGTTGCAGGAAACGCGCACACACACGCACACGCAAACTTACTCTTCCCCCACACACACAGACACACTTATAACCTTTTCATCGCTACAGCTAACCCTTTGTGTTCATATTTAGATCGTAGTCTAAAGTAACATTTTCTGGAACACAAAACAGATGTTACCAGTGATAAATTTTACGTATTCTAGAGTACTGAACTACTTATTGGTGTCAATTGTGTAGTAGTAATGAAGAGGAATTAAAAGGAAAAGAAATGCGTGAAAAACGACTAATATATCTTGAAGAGCAAAGAGTGAGGAAAAACTTGCTAACTTAGTCACACACAAATTGAATTGCCAATACATGCAGTGTTTGAAGGGAACATAGCCTGAACGACACACGCTCTGATTGGCTTACGTGCGGTCAGGATATTGTACATGGGTCCTGATTGGCTTATACAGAACAGTGAAGTAGTACACCCACTCTGATTGGTTTACAGGGAAGCACGAGGTAGGACGCGCTCTGTGATTGGATAACAAAGGACAATGGAGCAGGTTATGTTTTCTGATTGGTTCAAACTTGCACCCAAAGAGAAACAGACTATTAAAAAGACTGCAGCAGAATGAAATGTACAATGTTTCTACTGTGGTTAGCTTTTGGTTATGCTGGGAGAGGAAGAAATTTTTCAGGGTTGTCTCCTTAAGGTATTCAAAATATAGCTTCTTTCTTGTTTCTTTTTGCAGTTCATTCTTTAGACTTTTTTTTAACAAGGAAATATCTCGCGCTTTCATTTCTTTCCTTCCATTTTCCTCTCTCACACGTCTTTACTTCCTCCTTTCATCCCAAGCAAGGGAAGGAAAAACTCAACATGACAATTGAAGGAGGAAAATAATGGATCTCTCGCCTCACTTTTTTCCCTGGATGAAGGAGGAAAGAAAACGAGCGACTTTTTTCCTCGTCTTCACGGAGTTTTCCCATTGTTTAGGTTCTCTTTATTTCTCGTATTGGTTTTCTCTCACTCTGCTTCCCGTTTTTCATACGTGTGTGTGTGTGTGTGTGTGTGTGTGTGTGTGTGTGTGTGTGTGTGTGTGTGTGTGTGTGTGTGTGTGTGTGTGTGTGTGTGTTGCGCAGTCTTTACGCTTGTCTGACTTACACTGCCCACTTTCTTTAGAATAGGAGAGAGAGAGAGAGAGAGAGAGAGAGAGAGAGAGAGAGAGAGAGAGAGAGAGAGAGAGAGAGAGAGAGAGAGAGAGAGAAGAGAGAGAGAGAGAGAGAGAGAGAGAGAGAGAGAGAGAGAGAGAGAGAGAGCGCTACTGCAAACTTATAAGCAGATCGAAAAGGGAAACACGCACACGCACACGCATACGCACACACACACGCACAAACACAAACACAAACACACATACACACGCACATGCACAAACAAACACACAGAGGATTTCGCCGAAACCTGGGCTGCCAATCACGTCTACGGTGGCTTGGCGACGCCTCTGATTGGTTAATTAACGTCGAGGCGGGACAGGTGAGGCATGTGGGGACGGCGACGAGAATCAATAACTGGCAACAATTATGTGTAGTCCATCCTTTTTCTACCTAGCATCTCACCATCTCTCTCTCTCTCTCTCTCTCTCTCTCTCTCTCTCTCTCTCTCTCTCTCTCTCTCTCTCTCTATCTATCTCTCTCTCCTCTCTCTCTCTCTCTCTCTCTCTCTCTCTCTCTCTCTCTCTCTCTATCTCTCTATCTCTCTCTATCTATCTCTCTCTATCTATCTATCTCCCTCCCCTCTCTCTCTCTCTGTCTCTCTCTCTCTCTCTCTCTCTCTCTCTCTCTCTCTCTCTCTCTCTCTCTCTCTCTCTCTCTCTCTCTCTCTCTCTCTCTCTCTCTCTCTGGTGTGCTTAACTTGCAGCTATATATCTCACTCCCGAGATAATTTGGCTTAACTTACGCTACCTGAAACAAACTATTTGTCTTTAGCCAAGGCAGAGCAGTTCCGCACGCCGTGCCATGGAGGGAGAGGGAGGGAGGCGTGCCATTCCTAACGAGTGCACCTTAAAGCCTCGCATAAAGGTGACTTCGAGGACGCGTGTTTTCGTTCCCTCAGCGCGTGTCTGTGCTAGAGTCGCTCCGTACCAAAAGATGAGGGGAAATGATGCCGCTTGAAGATACAGGAACGCACGTATTTAAACTTATTTTTTTACAATAATTGATTCTTTTTATGATTTACCTCTCTTATTGGCTCTTCCTACTTTCTTCTCTGTAAACTTGTAAGAAAAATTGAAGTTTATGATCATTTATCCTTCAAAATTTTCATTGTTTCCTAACCAAACAAAATTTTGAATTGCGTAGTTTCGAGGAAAAAAATGTCTCAATTTTTTTCTTTTCAACGTCCGACTCTAAAAGAAACTTCAATTCTTATCTGACAATGAAGACTTATAAAATATACGACATTATAAATAAAAATCAATTGAAATCTATGCAGTCTCGCTATTTGAGCTGTAAGTTGACTGCACAACGCACAAACAGAAGCCAGGAGCAATACGTGCTAGCACGCCAGGCACAATCTAATCAGCTTGTCTTCGCTAGCCTTGGTCTCGTTCACTAAAGACGAACTGCTGACAAAAAGAAAAAAAAGTACTGTTGTCCAGGCAAGCAGAAAGAAGAGACGCAGAGGAATAGAAGCAAAGGGAGGGAACAATAAAGGGAAAGCAATCAAAGGAAGCAAAAATGAAATGGCAGAAAGTCTGAACGTGACGTCTCTCATGCGTCACCATTACCCCCAACCCTCCGATTATCACGGGGAGGGGGGAACCTCGGAGGGAGTATGGGGTGGAGGGGAGGCTGTGCATGCTGCCCCCACTCCCTCCCATCCTTAAATTACCTGCCCCTCCCTCCCTCTCCCGGCACCACCAGCCATGACCCAAAACACTCCCCAACTCCCTCCCCACGCTCGCTCCCTCACGCAAACGACCCACCATCCCCAGGCAGCCATGCATCAGCCGCTCCACTCGCCCCCGCCGTGAACTCTCCGCTGCTGTTGCTGTTTCTATTCCTGTTATTGTTACTGCTATTGTTACTACCACTGCCACCACCACTTACTGCTACAACAACTACTACTACTACTACTACTACTACTACTACTACCATGACTACTTTACAACTTATTCAATTAAAAGTATCATCACCATCACCTGAGCTATCATTACTCCACATGCAAAACTATTACTACTATACAATATCTTCTAACTAATATCAGAGCTATAAGTATAATTATTAATGCCATCTATTGTTAAGGTAGTTTTGATTTCTCCTATGATTAAACACTATTTATTTCCTCTCTCTTTTCCTTCCCCTTCTTCTTCTTCCTCCTCCTCCTCCTCTTTCTTGTATCCAGCGTTTCCAAACTCTTCCTCCTTCCAATAAAACTACTGACACTTCTATGGTACTTCCACTGCCACCACCGCAATCAGTACTACTACAGCTGCTACAACTATCAATAACGAAACTTAATGAGAAGATTCATAGATACCCCATAACATTCATCTCTCTCTCTCTCTCTCTCTCTCTCTCTCTCTCTCTCTCTCTCTCTCTCAAAGGTCACACGGCGCCCTCCCACTCCAGCCGGAGCTGCAAATCGCTGCCTGCGTTCAAGGCCGCGGGTCACGACCTCCTGCAGGGAACCGCGGAGAAAATGAGACTAATGCTCGGGAAAGGAGGAAAATACACACACAGGGGCACGCACGCACACACAGCCACACACACACACACACACACACACACACACACACACACACACACACAGACAGAGAGAGAGAAAGAGACAGGAGCAGTGTGGGAAGTAGGGCAACAGTAGCATGAACAATAAAGAACAGGTGAAAAACAGACACGCGTGAGAGAGAACAGCTCATGAAAATTTGGAACGATCTTGCCTCATCCAGACTCCATTTAATTTTCTTTTTATTTCTATTAGCTCACGTTCTGATCTTCCACTACATCCCTCCTCCTCCTCCTCCTCCTCCTCCTCCTCCTCCTCCTCCTCCTCCTCCTCCTCCTCCTCCTCCTCTGTGACTGCTTCTGTTTCTTAGTTTTATACCATTTGGGACATGAAGTTCTATTTCTGTTTGGCTATCCTATGTAAACTTATGTAATCTTCATCTTCTCTCTCCTGCAACTCATCTTCCTCTTCCTCCTCCTCCTCCTCCTCCTCCTCCTCCTCCTCCTCCTCCTCCTCCTCCTCCTCTTCTTCCTCTGCTACTCACCACTCTCAGTCTCCCTGTGGGGTTCTCTGGGAACAGTGTACGTACCTGGAACAGAAAAATACGTATATTTAATACTTGAAGGACTCGTGTGTGTGTGTGTGTGTGTGTGTGTGTGTGTGTGTGTGTGTGTGTGTGTGTGTGTGTGTGTGTGTGTTTTCATGAGAGCATACAGTTTTGAGCAAGTGTTGCCGAAAATAAACCAAATAATAGATACTGATAGCATGAAATTGCATAATTAAGAAAAGTAGCGATACACAAACTTCTTTATTGTTCGTGAAGACTGCCAAACTTCAACATTCAATTCTTTTTTATAATAACCTAAATATTTCAAGAGTCAGACGAAATTGATCTTTATAGAACGTTTAAGAGAGAGAGAGAGAGAGAGAGAGAGAGAGAGAGAGAGAGAGAGAGAGAGAGAGAGAGAGAGAGAGAATACCTTTACAGCAACAGAAATGCAATATACTCTCACTATATTCTTTCCACTTTCCTTTCCTGTCCTGTCCTTTCTTGGCAACGCTTCTTTACCTCAGTGATCCCAAACAAGCACCGCCACACGCACTGCCGCCAGTCTGATCGTCTCTGGAGCAGCTCTGTTTTATGTGGTAATTATTTGGAATCCTCTCGCAGCCTGGTTTTCATTTTTCTCCCTGATTTCCACATAAACCTTTAGCTTACCTTGCGTCTATTTATCTATTTTAATGACCAAATGGCGTGACGAGATATGACGCGCCGAGCTCAACACAAAACTGTTACGAGTTATAATTTACTGGAGGAAAATCCATTACCTTTTCCTTCAACGCGCCATTTGACTTTGTAACAACGGTGCCGAAATACATCAATACACTAATCTTTCTAGATCTCATAACCTTGTCGCCATAAAGCACCACCTAGGGCGAAAACAATCTAGATCCGTTGAAACTGAAATAAAGACCAGCATATGATAATCATTCAATTTTCTACCTCCTTTTCTCGTATTTCCCCAAGTTCAACCTATATATTGTTTTTCCTTTGTTGTCTAATTATCCTTATTCTACATAAATTTTCTTCTCTTCTTTTCCACCTCTTTTTCCTCCTCCTCCTCTTCATACACTCACCAGTGCCCAGGGCGAGGGAGCCAGCACCCCAAGGTTGGGTAAAATGGGAGACAGGGAAAACACGCTAGAGGAAAGACCCGCCGCCAGCAAGCCCTCCTCCATCCTCCCGGCGGAGACGCTGACAAGGGGTAAGAGGTGCAGAGAGATGGTGCGCCTTGAGGGATGGTGCTGCGGTGCGATGGGATGCGCACCGCCCCGTCACATCTCAGCAGTTACAGTGACAGATGGTGATTGTTCAAGGTGACGCGTGCGGTGCTTGTTGTCGATGGTGGATTCTCACAGTCCTGTACGTCACTTGTTTTCCTCTATGACGGCGTGCGGCTTTACACTGCCCGCACTGTATCACCTCAGCAACACTTCAGGCGGTAATGGCGAGTGTTGGTGATAGTAAAGGTGACAGAGGAGACGCAAACCGAAGTAACAGTGATGGTAGCGAAGACAATGGTCTCACAATCATAACTAACACACTATTGTCCAGCGATATTCGAGCCTTGCATGATATGAGGCCCCGAAGCACCAAGATGACTGCTACTTCACTGCTTCACACTCAGGACACACCTCCTCAATCGCCAGTACCACGATGCTTGATGTTATGAAGCCCCGAGTCACCGCTTCACTGCACATGCACATTAATCATTCGTGAATCACCTTGACTCAGTTGACAATGTGTTTATCATTTCATGCACACACTATAAAAGGGAAACATACAAAATGAATACCAAAAGATAGTTAAATGTATAGTAGAATGATGAATATTCTTATAGCATCTCGTAGTGTATAGAAAACAAACAACGTAGTAGATTACAAATATATAAGTTCAATAGAAAAAGTAGGTGATCCAAAGGGAAGCATGAAAAACTAAGAATTACCCCAAGGAAAAATATAAAGGGAAGAATTAACGACGAGAGAGAGAGAGAGAGAGAGAGAGAGAGAGAGAGAGAGAGAGAGAGAGAGAGAGAGCACAAAACCACATCATAAACCCACATGAGACTACTAAATAAATTACTATCGGTCTTCAGCGGTGGTGGAGGCGCCGCGGGACAGGTATCGTGTGTCCTGCCCATAGCAAATACTGTCGGTTCGATGGAACGCACCAATCGAAGGCCTCCCTCAGGACATGATGGACGGAAGCCAATACACGAGCAATTAATGGCAAATACACGTGTTGGGAAGACGTACGGCGCTCCCATCCTGAGGCCTGGACAGTTTAATGGGGCGATGGATAGTCGTGGAAAGAAGGATGGTTGGAATAAGGTTAAATGGTTAGAGAATAAGATGAAGGTGGTTAGAGGTGGAAAGGGGTGAGATGCTGCAAAATGACTGATGTGGATGGAGAGCAAGCGGTGATTAGAGAGAGGGCATGAGAGGCAGTGGCAAGAGAGAGAGGACTGTATGAAGATAAAAGAAGGGTAATGAGGGAAAAAGAAAGCACCATTTGTAAATATAGAACGATCAAAGGAGGCAGGGGAAAGGAAGAGGATAGAAAAATAAGAAATTTAAAAAGAAATCTCAACTACTAGAAGGAAAAGCGAAGTATCAGCTCTCACAAACCCATGTTCCTCGTACCATCAGAGAAAAAAACGTAAGGAAGGAAAACAAACATCATCATATCAACTGAATTATGGGAGAAAAGGAAAAAAAAAAACGAAATATTAAGAGGCGAAGCATCAGCCTGACATACCAAACAAACCACATCGAAACTCCTCGTGAAGACCAAAGATAAAAAGACGAAAAAAAAAAATCACTATTCTCACTAAACTAAACAAAAAAAAAAAAAAAATGTAGTGTTCTGGTTTATTTGGAAGCGAACTGTATTTATAGTAACAATAAAAACCAAGAGGCATGTGGTATACAAGTCACGCAGTGTTGACACCGATATGGAGGGAGGGAGGGTGAGAGGGAGGGAGGGAGGAAAGGAGAAGAAAGGAAGGAGGGCATGTATGTAGGTCTCTTGGGGAGCATAGGGAGAAAAAGGGAGCATAGGCAGTAGAGGGAGGTTGGGGGAGCTATGAATTAAGGGTAAAAGGGGTTGAGTCGAGCTATACCTGGACACAGACGGGTACAGGTAGCTTGCTGGGGGTAAGGAGGGAGAGAAGGGGGTGATTTAAAGTCCCCGTGTATCAGCATCAGTCATGACTAACACCATGGACGTCCGACCCCTCCCCTCACCGCTCCCTCTATCCCCCCACCACACACATGATCGTGGCGCAGCATATAAAAATAAGCTCTAACGGCGCTCCTCGTCTCCTGCGTCACGATGGAGCCATCAGGACACCGCAGCTCCGCCTCCACCCCACAGTCACCGCAGCGTCGCCACTCCCGGCCGCCACGTGAAGGAATTGTGTCACACCGGCTTTGAATTTCGTCACCTTGTGTTTGTGTTCCTTTTTTCTGGTGTCACCTCCATAGCAACAACTCTTATTGCTGATACCGACTCTATTATTATTACTGTCACTACCACTACAGTTATTACTACCGTTACTTCTACCATTACTGCTTTTGTTACATGCTACTACTACTACTACTACTACTACTACTACTACTACTACTACTACTACTACTATCATCAACTACAGTCACACCAGCAGCAACATAAAAAAAAAAAACTACTACTACTTAAACAACTATTACTTGTATTTAATAACCACCACCACAACCACCACCACCACCAGTACTATCATTTCTGCTGCTGTTATTCTTGGCACTGCACTATAATTTCTCCCTCTTCCCTTCAGCAAGAACTAAAAACTCTCTTTCATCCTCTCCTCATCCCTCCCAAGCTTCACCTGTGTCCTCTCTCCTCTGGCTCTCCCCCGTGGCGCAGGACGAGGCAGAATCTGGCGCTGAGGAGTCATGGTAAAGGGACTTAAGCCCATACAAGTGCTCTGCTGCATTACCTAACGAGGGGCTTTCAGGATTATACAGATTACGGACTGGCTGCCTAACTGATTCTCACTCTCTCTCCCTCCCCCTCTCACTCACTTTCACTCTGTCTTCCTATCTCCTCCAGTGATGCATTAGCAGCAGGACATCCCACACGTCAGATTTAAGCCGTGGTTTCCATCCTGCTCCGCTCCAAACCCTTCTCAGTTGCTTCCCAGAATAACAAGAAAGTCCATTCTATCTCCCATTACACACTCCTCATCAAAGACAGTGATAACCATGTCCACTGAACCCAGACTCTCGCTTCAACCTCCTCACGGGTAACCAACCCTTCCTATCCACTGGCAAAGGAGCATTCGTCCCAGCCACCGCCCATGGTTGCCTACTTTTTGACTCCAACGCTCCATCTTATGAGAGTGAAAGCCTCCACGCCCACGTCGCACCTCTAAAAAGAGTTATGGGATAAAAACGTAGGCAGTTGAGGTATATCTTAATAGGTACAATGCTCTTATCTATAAAGTATTGCCCTTTACGTTGCTCATGTGATGCTGGCTATACACACACATGTCACGTAGTGTTCTTCAATAGATGTTTCGAACCGTACTTGTATTTAGTGACTAAGAAGCTTGGAAGGTGTTCATCTAGGTGCACATGTAGGCACACACGAAGAAGCGTATTCATGTACATAGGTTGATTTGGAATTAGATGCTTGAAATTTAAAACGTACAAAATGCTTAGACTCCAATATGATTGTGGAATGTTGATCGGGAAGATATACGTACTCTCATCTGCTCAACTCCACACCACTCCACCTTACCTACCTAAACACAAACACACACACACACACACACACACACACACACACACACACACACACACACACACACACACACACATACTCACACACACACACATGACCCCATCCCATCCGTGCGTGTGACATTTTCTCACGTTTGTTTCCAAATTTTACAGACGAACACTGGGGAGGTTGCAACACAAGTCAGCAGCTTTTCTTAGTGTTGCGTTTCTTGACCGACTTTTAAATGAGAAAAAAAACTATACTTGAACACAGGATTTTACGACGCCACGCACGAAACCAGGTGTGTGTTGCCTGTAATTACCTCCTTAGCCAGGTGAGTCAGAGAGAGAGAGAGAGAGAGAGAGAGAGAGAGAGAGAGAGAGAGAGAGAGAGAGAGAGAGAGAGAGAGAGAGAGAGAGAGAGAGAGAGAGAGAGAGAGAGAGAGAGAGAGAGGGTGTATGATGATGTTGATGCTTCTGTTATAATTCTTACTACTTCTGTTAGTAATACACTTTTTCTTTTAAAACATTAACTCTAATTATACACAAGCCGACACACACACACACACACACACACACACACACACACACACACACACACACACACACACACACACACACACACACACACACACACACACACACACACACACACAACGCTTAAAAAGAGAGTAACAAAGACTGTTCGTATCCCTAATTTCTTCCGTCTAATGAGCACCCCATCAAAGATTTAGAAGGGAGACTTCTATTCAAGAGGAGGAGGGAGAGTTGGAAGAGGAGGTAGAGAAGGGAGGTGGAAGTAAAGAGGGGAGAAGAAAAGAGGAAAAAAAACAGCATCTAAGGGAAGGAAGGGTCAAAGGAACTTCTTGCTGATATGTAAAAGAGAAATGTAGCAGGTTCGATGAGGTGTAGCAAAGAGGTGAGGCGGTGAACGGGAGAAAGAGTTAGCTAGAAGCGAAAAGAATGGAGAGACAGAGAGAGAGGGATGAAGGGACGGAAAAGTCAAGGAAGATGGAATGAGAGAAAAGAGAGAGAGGAATGGGAAGATAAAATTGAGTAAGGCAAGACTTTTTCAATAGAGATATTTTACGATTCACAACAGAAATGAATAAAACAATTTCCCGAAGCATTATTATGAGTTGATAATATTTAATTAAGGAGATTACGAGGAAAGAAACCATTTAACAATATAATGAAGAACAAGGCAAAGTTATTGAGACTTTAATGTCTTGCCTCGTTGTCATTATAGAGGTGACTTCTCGCCATTCTGCTCTTCCGGTCACAGCGATGCAAGGACACCCAGTAGGGGAATCTTTTTAATTCACGTAAGGAGCTGAGAAAAAAGCAGGAGATCTTTCAGGCAATAATCAGGTTTTCAGTATGTTCCGTTATGTAACGCAATGTTACGTAAAAATATATAAACACCATGAAATTCAAGATATTAAAAGACGAAGGAAAGTTTTATATTCAACACTTATTACGCAGACACGAGAAAGAAATTAAAACAGCACAACTGCCAACAATACGACATCCTCCTCCTCCTCCTCCTCCTCCTCCTCCTCCTCCTCCTCCTTCTCCTCCTCTTCCTCCATCTCTTCTTCTGCACCTGACTTTTACGACGCAACTTTATGTCTCGCACGAAGAAATCTGCGTAACTCCACTCGGCGAGATTTGGTCCATAATTCATCAAGTTAACGATTTACGAGAAGAAAATCCAGAAGGTTTTCGCATTACGGAGTCCAGTGCGCGCTATTCCACCGACATACAAAATGACTTACTCAAGGATATAATGACTGTCCATCTTTTTCTCCTCTTCCTAACTCCTCCTCGTTTTGTCATCGAGTTCAAGTACTACACAAAAGTCTCCAAATCTTCTAATGTAAAAAGAGAAAGATAGGAGCTAAACAAGATAATAAATTGAACTACATTGAAAATCGTCCAGCTAGGAGATTGCTAACTACTTCCGTTTCTCGAGTCGCATTCTAAGTACTGCTACAGAGGTGCCCATGTATGTCTTATCGCATACAAATGAATGTAAACGTTACACAAAACAGCAACTCGAGACTCACGCACCAGCATACAGAGTAGTTGTGAAAACGTGAGGAGTAAGATATTTCTTCTTCTTTTCGTAGAATATTAAATACAAGGAGATGCTCACTTGTTCTAATTTACGCCACTAAAGGGAGAAAGTACAGCTTAATCAGATAATGTTCAATTTATTTTAGAGCTAGGCAATGTTACATATTTGTTTCATTGGTGGATTGAAACAAACGGTCAGCCGGTGGAGATAAGTGCAAAAAGATTAAGATAAGCCTTTGACAATTAACTAAAACTAACTACTGTTAACATAAGACCAAAGAGCTCTGTTGGGACGAACCTCACTAACACTCTCCCTCTCCGAGTAACTTCACTGATCGATCCGCTAACTCGCGTCCCTCACGGCCACCAGCTCCCGCACTGAACTGAAGTCACGCGTCTCTGTATTCAAGAGGCGTCTTCATCTTCGCCAAACGATGAAAAACTAAAAATAGAATCCAGATCACGTGAATATTAGCCACGGCAGCAGCTACTTTAGGGATGGACCAGCGCAGGAAGAGTTACGTTACTTCATCTAATATTACTCGATTACCCAAACAAAACCTTATCTGACCACACATAATCAGAGCTAACCAAACTAAATCTAAACTTACCTAATTCAGCAAAGATACCCTACAATGACAAGACTTTAATACAGAACAGTAACCAACTTTAACATAAACAAACTCCACTTAACCCTAAACTCTTCTCATGCATACACAACATACAACAAACCCGCACACCAACAACTTAACGTAACCCACTCTGAAAGTAACCGAGGTGGAAGAGAACGCTTCCTTCCTCGGGGCACGACCAAAGTCAAAGGCTCAGAACAACGCCCCTTACACAACACAGTGCCAGTGCTACAGACCGTCAGCATGTGGAAAGACCCTGAGCGGCAAGTGGCTGGCTGCTGCAGTGACTCTAAGTAACAAAGAGTAAAATAGCGAGTGAAAATAATCTGGAGGGAGCGATGGAAAGTCACGGCGACACGGGCTGACTTATTCATTTCTCCTTTCTCTCTCCTTCTTCTCCTTCTCCTCCTCCTTTTCCCTTGCGTCACCATCATCCTAATCCTGTCATCCAACAACCAGCACGATTTTTTTAGACTCTCTCTCTCTCTCTCTCTCTCTCTCTCTCTCTCTCTCTCTCTCTCTCTCTCTCTCTCTTACGAGCTACACGTGTCCCACATTTTCAAGGAGTCATAATAAGCATGAATTAGCAAAAAAAGAAATACGTGGAAGCTTAAAGTCCACCTTGTTTAAAAAATTACCGTGTAATTCGAACAAGGTTGTGTGTGTGTATATGTGTGTGTGTGTGTGTGTGTGTGTGTGTGTGTGTGTGTGTGTGTGTGTGTGTGTGTGTGTGTGTGTGTGTGTGTATGTGTGTGTGTGTATGTGTGTGTGTTTGCTCTTCGTGCTTTGGAACGTTAATATCATAAAGGAAAAGTTTAAATATTCATGGCAAAGTGCTCTTCGGTGCCCCATAGATTTGCAATTTAACTTTTCTTGAGTCTTGCATTGTTTTCTTTGCATGCTAGAAATAGAGATAGGAAGTGAAAGAGAGAGAGAGAGAGAGAGAGAGAGAGAGAGAGAGAGAGAGAGAGAGAGAGAGAGAGAGAGAGAGAGAGAGAGAGAGAGAGAGAGAGAGAGAGAGAGAGAGAGAGAGAGAGAGAGAGAGAGAGAGAGAGAGAGAGAGAGAGAGAGAGAGAGAGAGAGAGAGAGAGAGAGAGAGAGAGAGAGAGAGAGAGAGAGAGAGAGAGAGAGAGATATGAGAGCTATCGAAGAGACACTGCAAGGTAAAAAAAAAATAAGAGAGAACAAATAAGCAAAATAATGTTAGATGATCAAAAGTGAAAGTGAAGAACACAAGAAGAGAACACGGAAGTAAATAAGGGAGGAAACATGAAAGAAGGAAGGTAGGGAAGGAAGGTAAGGAAGGAAGAAAGGAAGAAAACAAAGGGTAAAATAACTAGAAAAAAAAAGAGAAAACAGTCAGTAAAAAAAAAGGATGAAATAGAGGGAAGGAGAAAAGAGGAAAATTAATGTACGTAAAGAAGAAGGACAAAGAGGAGGTGAATGAGGAAGTGGAGGAAAGAAAGGAAGAAAAGAAGGAGAAAATGACAACATAAATAAGAAAAGCTACAAAAGGACAGGAAAAGAAGAAAGAAAGAAAGTGATAAGTAAGTAAGAAAGGAATGGAAGGGTAGAGGAACTTACAAAGGGAAGGAAAAAAGAAAAAAATTAAGAAAAAGAAAAGACAAGGAAGGAAAAAGAGGGAGTGGAACAGCTGACTATATTAATCAACACAAAGAGTCGATGAGCCACGCTTCGAGGAAAGAAAAGGAAAACAAACAAAAGGAACTAATGTAAATGTGCTGAATCATGAAGGAAGGAGAGAGAGAACTGATGTTATTGTTACTGTTGCTGTTTTTGTTTTTATTAGTGGTGGTGGTGATGGTGGTGGTGGTGGTGGTGGTGGTGGTGGTGGTAGCGGACTCTCAAGGGTACGCGTCAATGAAGAAACTGACTCAGTAAAACAATAAAGCAATAAATAAATAAATAAATAAATAGATGAATTAAAGAAAGCATATAGCAGACACTCTTGAAATGTAGACCTTCAAACTCTATCTCTCTATCTCTCTCTCTCTCTCTCTCTCTCTCTCTCTCTCTCTCTCTCTCTCTCTCTCTCTCTCACACACACACACACACACACACACACACACACACACACACACACACACAAACACACACAAGATCATTATCACGTGGCAGCATTATTACAAGTATGTTTTTATTTCAAGTGGACACCCGCTGACCTTAGAGAGAGTCTGCTGGGGCGTGGTGAAGAGCCGGGGTGGGGGAGAGGGCTGGGCAGGAGGAGGGAGCAGTGAGGTATGGGTGAGAACAGAATGGGTGAGGTGGAGGTGACGATAGAGGTTATATAGAAGGTAAATGAAGTGTAAGGAAGAGTTAGAGAAAAAGAAAAGGGAGAAAAAATGAAGTTGTGGTCTTGTGGGTATTTGTATAAGAGACAGAAAGACAAGCAGAGGTAGACATAAAGATAGATGAATATATGCACAGCCAGATAGAAACAGAGGAGTAATAGACAGAGATACAAACATGCAGAGTAGCAAGTAAAGAGACAAAGAAACCAGTGGATATCAAAAAGACAAGCAGGAAACTCTCAACCCACACTAATGGTTACCCAGTGCTCAAAACCTGATAGGGGAAAAACTAAATTCGAAGGCTACCGGGGAAAAAGTAACCAGAGAGAGAGAGAGAGAGAGAGAGAGAGAGAGAGAGAGAGAGAGAGAGAGAGAGAGAGAGAGAGGCGAAACACAAGAATAACAAACATTTTTATAATCTCAATCAACAAGAGAAAAAATGTAATTCGTGTAATTGTACCTGCTATTTTCTTTCATCCAATTTAGATCGACAAGGAAAAAAAATGAAAGGAAACACGTCCCTTTAGATTCGCTTTCATTCAATGGCTTATAATTAAAGCTGAAAAAATATAAAATGATAAAAAAAAAGACATACGAAACTCACCATAAACATTACATTTTTTTTCTTTCAGTTCCCAGAGTAAAATTTTTAAAAAGGTTCGGAACTCAACACTCTCCATTCAATCTTGTAATGCTTCCTCTTTAACACGCTCAAGCCTTCCCTTGATCTATTTATTTCGCTTTCCTTTCCGTGTCTTATCCTTCTTCCTTTTGAATTTCTTTCCTTCTCTTCTTTCTAAGGTTCTATATCTTTCCTATCACCTTTCCTAACTTTTTTCTTCCATCCCTCACAGTTTTTTCTCTCGTTTTATCCTCTACACTCCTATTTTTCACACATTCCTCCTACTTTTTATCACTTTTAGATGTAAATAAAATCGTTTTCTTCATTTTACATTTCATTTATCTCATCTTTCCTCATTTTTTTCTGTTATTCTACTACTCTTCCTCTCTAGTACGTCTTTCCTCCTTTACTACCCCCTCCACCACCCATTCTGCTTTTATTCTCTTCTGTCATCCCGTCCTCGCTACCCTCACTCTCCCGTCCTGCCTCCCGTCACGTCCTTCTCCACCTGTCATTTTCCAACCCTCTTGTTTACACCAGTGTGGCGCTGACGGGCCGCGGCAAAACTCTTACTTTGCCTCTGTCAGTCAGCTTGCGAGAGAGAGAGAGAGAGAGAGAGAGAGAGAGAGAGAGAGAGAGAGAGAGAGAGAGAGAGAGAGAGAGAGAGAGAGAGAGAGAGAGAGAGAGAGAGAGAGAGAGAGAAGATCGAAGCGTGAAGTTAAATTTACTTTTTATTACTTTTGGATTCTCGTCTCTCTCTGCCTCCTCCGTCAGTCTCTCGCATTCCCTGGGCGATGCTGCTCCGCGTGTTTATGCTCCACGCTGCTCTTTCTGCCACATTGAACTGCACGACTTTCAATCTCAGGCTCGTGGATGTGAGACTAACTTCAAAACATCACTTGTATACTTCCCTTGTTGCTATGACCTGATTTTTCAACTGTTTTCAAGAGACACGGAGATAATCAGTCGAGTTCTCATCATGTTTCTTCAGTTTCATTATGGAAAATGCTTGTTGTGTTAAAGCATCGCTAAGATAATGACCAGGAAACCTCAACAATATTCGCTAAACACTCAAAATTAGTCGAAAGGAAGATGCCAAAATGGTTATGAATAAAGAGTTGAGTTTCAAAGTTAATTATTGTGTTGTTTATAAGGTGCAGTGATGGTAAGGCAATCTCAAGACCTAGTTTAAGAAATGTTCCATCCATTTTGTTGCTATGGACGCTGCGTTTGCAGAGGTAAACAGGTGATGGAGATTAGGAGACGAAAGATATTTACTGTGCACTTTTCTAATATATAATGATGGTTGTTATTCAGTGACATGTTTGGTAATTATTTTTTGTTTGTTGGTATGATGTATATATGTGTCAGGGTCTGAGTGTGTGTGTGTGTGTGTGTGTGTGTGTGTGTGTGTGTGTGTGTGTGTGTGTGTGTGTGTGTGTGTGTGTGTGTGTGTGTGTGTGTGTGTGTGTGTGTGTGTGTGTGTGTGTGTGTGTGTGTGTCAAACTGCAATGTGAGTGTGGAAAGTTTCCCTGTGGCACTCTTGGGACAATATTTAGTTTTACCATGTTCCCCAATAATGGTCTGGCTCCCGGCAGCGTGTGGCAGCCCTTGTATAAGGCAACATTCGCTGTGAAAACTGTTGGGGGCAGACACAACATTCCTACCTCGTTATATACAAACGTGAGAGGCGCTCCACGTAATCTGCCGTTAATACTAATCTGACACGAATGACTAACCGACTTGTCTTTTGTCTCTGCCATTGACTTGCATTTTTGGTTGTTAAGAAGCTCGGTCATGGCCACATCAATTATTTATTCATAAAAAAGCGAGGTTAATCACAGAAAAAAACCTGGACATAAGGAAAGGTAAAGTAAGTCAGTGTGCCTGTACTTGACAGTCCCTCTAAGAACCTTTATCCTTTATTCACCTGCCATCCCCATCAATAAATTCATCAAATTTCATTGATCTTATGTAACCCATTTCAATTTTTTATAGTCTACATTTATGAAGCTAATTACCAACCCTAAGGACATTATATATGCGATTCTTGCTAAACTTACCTATCTCTATTACATCCTCATTAATCTACCAGTCTTTCAAATGCAAATTTGAAAGACTAGTAGAAAATATTTCATTCTTGCATCATCCTAGACTTCTGGTATTCAGCTTCTAACATATCTGCATCCCTTTGTGATATGCACACCAGGTACAGCATAACCCAGGTGAAGTCTGAGCATTGCTAGGTAAAACTTTAATATGATCTCAGTGTTTCTACTATTTTAAGCCACTAAAAAAGGAAATTTTATATAGGGTTGGCTTGGTGCTTCGCCTTTGTGCTTTGTGTTGTTTAAATGATATCTGAGTTAACTGATAAGCCGCTTCTAAAAGAATAATCATTGGAGAGAAATCAAATACGTCTTAATCATTATCTTGTGTATCTTAAAATGCTATTCTTTCCTCTTCTCTTCACTGCCATGATTCTTTCTCTTTCCACATCTTTTCCTCCTTTCTCTGTTCCCCTTTCTTACTTGTTTCCTGCCTCCTTTGTATGGAAACAGCGTCTGTCAGGTGAAGTTGTTTTGATACAGGAATAACAAGGCTGCCCCTTCCTTTTTCCCGAGAGAGAGAGAGAGAGAGAGAGAGAGAGAGAGAGAGAGAGAGAGAGAGAGAGAGAGAGAGAGAGAGAGAGAGAGAGAGAGAGAGAGAGAGAGAGAGAGAGAGAGAGAGAGAGAGAGAGAGAGAGAGAGAGAGAGAGAGAGAGAGAGAGAGAGAGAGAGAGAGAGAGAGAGAGAGAGAGAGAGAGAGAGAGAGAGAGAGAGAGAGAGAGAGAGAGAGAGAGAGAGAGTGTGACTGATGGTTCTCTGGATGGAGTGATTGAAGTGGTTGGCGTTGTTGTGGCATGAAATGGTTGGCAGGGAAAAAATAATGAAAGAAAACCCAGATATTTACTCCACAGTATTGGATGGAGAAAGGGAGCTGAAGGGCGAGGAAAAGTTATGGAGGAGTAATCTTCAGTGAGGGACGGAAGGGAAGGTGGAATATCCTAAGCGATGAAGGAATTAATGCAACTTGGAAATAATGAGAAAAAAAGAGAAGAAAAGACACGAAAAAAAAAAGAAACTCATAGCTGCTGTAGGGAAGGAGTAAAAGCAGGTAAGGGTATTTGAAGAGGGATATACTGCTTGCACAATGTGAAGAGGGAATAAAGCTAACAACGAAGTAAGGGCGAAAGGAGGGAGGAAAGCAGGAAATAACGAAGGATGGAAAGGAAGGATGAGAGAAAAGTTGATATCTATTAGTAAACTTTGGATAAATCTAATCTTGAAAAGGGGAAGGAAGGAAAGTAAAAAAGTAAAATGAGAGACAAAAGGAGAAAATGATAAAGGCTAGAAATAATCAATTCAAGGAAGGAAGTTAAATAAGGAAAAGTGGATTATATGAAGATAAAGTGGAATTAGGAAAGACGTAATTACAGAAACTGCCTTGAACGTTAAGTAATGAAACAGAGCAGAGGATTTCCTAAATAATGGCTAAAAATGATACGACCCCACGACTAAAGTAAAAATAAATAGAAAATAAATATGAGAGAATTGGCAAAAAATTGTCTAAAAAATGAAATGACCACACAATTAAAGTAAAGGAATTAGAACCCCCACTTAAAGGGTAAACAAAGATGACATACTTGGTAACTACACACGCTGAATGATTTACAGAAAACGTGTAATAAATTGACGGCTGCTCACAAAACATTAAAAAATATATAAATAGAAAATAGCGAAATGAAATACTGTTGCCTGATGAAAAGAAGGATTCGTTGAAAAAAAGAGAAAAAAAGAGAAAGTAAAAAATAAATTATGAAGGTTATGATTACGTATTAGTCAGAAGTCTACAAACTATTTTCTTTCCAGTACAAGCAAACTGAAGGTTCATACATAAATACATACACAAAGACGGACAAACAGACACACAGACACACAAAATAATATATATTTAACTCACAGTATAAAAACAAAACTCATATTCTTACATAGATCTTTCTTTCACGTACTCACTCCACACACACACACACACACACACACACACACACACACACACACACACACACACACACACACAGAGTAGGCAGGGAATATCAATTAGAGCTTAGCATTGACTGGTGTTGTGGTGTCCTTGGAGAAACTCGTCGGCGTCTGTGCCTCCCTAAGCTTTATTGTCTCGTATTTGCCTTGAGGAGATGAAAAAAAGACTTAAATATGTTAATTTTTTATCTTTCTTGCGAGTCACTTACTTGTCTGCCGCTTAGTCTAGTCTGATAGGATAGCAGTGTGTGCGTGTGTGTGTGTGTGTGTGTGTGTGTGTGTGTGTGTGTGTGTGTGTGTGTGTGTGTGTGTGTGTGTGTGTGTGTGTGTGTGTGTGTGTGTGTGTGTGTGTGTGTTCCAGTTTATAAGCTTAGATATAAGAAAAGTATGATTATGCTCTACAAAACTATAGGATCAGGTCTCTCTCTCTCTCTCTCTCTCTCTCTCTCTCTCTCTCTCTCTCTCTCTCTCTCTCTCTCTCTCTCTCTCTCTCTCTCTCTCTCTCTCTCTCTCTCTCTCTCTCTCTCTCTCTCTCTCTCACACATCATCTTCTAAAGCAAAGCTAAAATGGGAAGTGTATACAAAATTTACATATAAAGAGAAAGGAAGAGGAGGAGAAGGCGGTGGAGGAGGAGGAAGAGATGGAGAAGGAGGAAGAGATGGAGGAGGAGGAAATGGTGATGATGGCTAAATGGTGACAGGAATGAGAAGTTATGAAGTAGGAAATGGGTGAAGAAATGGGGAAACTAGGAGAGAGAGAGAGATGTTGCTAAGAGATGAGTCAATGGGGAGGTGTGGGCTGAAAGGTAAGGGAAAAAGGTGAAGGGAAAGGGTTGGTGAGAGAAAGTCCACACAGAAAGACATTAATTCAGGCAAAAAACTAAGATAGGTGGGGGGGGTATTAAACGTTCTTATCAGTCATTTCTTTACTAGTTTCCCTCACCTCCTCGTCCTCGTCCTCCTCTTCCTCCTCCTCCTCTTCCTCCTCCTCTTCCTCCTCCTTCTTCTCCTCCTCCTCCTCCTACTCTATTTATCTAAACTTCAAACTCATTAATTCCAAATTCTTAGAAGGAATTTTTTATTTATTTCTTCACTGTCTATTTATAAAAGAAAAGAAAACAGTAAATATAATTGTCAAGGTGTGTGTGTGTGTGTGTGTGTGTGTGTGTGTGTGTGTGTGTGTGTGTGTGCCTTGGATGTCCGTTGTAACTTCCGTTTTATTCTTTTAAACTATGACGCCCTTCCTGTTTTTGTGACGTAACAGTGTCCGGTTAATTTACGAAAAGAGGAGGAGGAGGAGGAGGAGGAGGAGGAGGAGGAGGAGGAGGAAGAAGAACAAGAGGAGAAGGAAATATATGTTAGAGGAGAAGGAAATATATGTTAGGAGAAGGAGGAGGAGGAGAAGGAGGAGGAAGAGGAGAAAGAACAAGAGGAGGAGGAAATATATGTTGAAAAGAAAGAGGGTGAAGTGACATGCAAGAAGTTTATTTCCTTTGCATCCAGTAAAGTTTATTTCGTTCGTTAGCGAGAGAAGGGAAAGGAAAAGAAAATAAGAAATAAAAGTGAGTTAATTTATGTAAGTGGCAATTGGTCTAGGATTTAATCTCTCTCTCTCTCTCTCTCTCTCTCTCTCTCTCTCTCTCTCTCTCTCTCTCTCTCTCTCTCTCACCTTTAATTAATTTAGCTCTTTAATTGTATTCCCAGCCACTCATCTTTAAAACTTAGTACCTTGCATCTCCGTGTCCTATTTCTCCTCTTCTCTTACTATAACCACGAGCACCTCCTTCTCCTTCTTCACTTTCACCTCTTCCTTTCATAATACTATCCTATTTCCCTCACTGCCCCTTAAGAACCAAGAAATTCGCTGTGGTTTGTTCTTCATCTGTGTTCGTTTGCGTTCCTCCTCTTCTCTCGCCACCACCACCGCTACCTCCTCCTCTTCTTACCACATAATGGACTTACTTTTCCCGCCGTCATCACCTGTAACACTAATTGCACCTCATCCTATTTCCTGACGCTTGATGACGCAAACAACACGATTTGTCTAATAAAAGAACTATAAAAATAGAGAAAAATAATGAAATAACACAAAGCCCGTACATTTAATAGTCTTCACGTCCCTGTATTTTCATTTTGTAAGTTCAGGTGAAATGAAGGGGGAACAAGTAGATTTATAAAGGAAAAGGTCAATTAATCGTATCTTCTCGTGGAAATACCAATGCATAATACAACAGGAAGACTTGTTAGGAAAGAGAACATTGAATATTGAACATCCACATTCCCTTCTGCGTTTGAAAGTGAGCCAGAGACAGAGACAGAGAGAGAGAGAGAGAGAGAGAGAGAGAGAGAGTAGTGACCAACACCTGAGTAGAGGGAGATGAAGTGGAGCGGACGGACAAGGGACAGATAATGAAAAGGAGAAACGTGATGGCAGAGAGGTAAAGGAAGGGAGTGAAGATAAATTGAAATGGAAAAAAAGTGATGAAGGATGGGAAAGTATAGGAAAGATGAAGGATTAATGCAAAATGAAGAAAAGATAAAAAAAAAAAGTGGAAGGAGAGAAGTGGCGTGAAAGAAGATTAGAGGAGAGGAAAAAAAGTACAAAAAAAAGCAAAATCAGAGAAAAATAAGGGAAATAAGGGAGAAAGGAAGAAAAATAAGAAAACGGAAAAAAATAAATAAAGGAAAGGAGGAAGAAGATAAAGAAAGGGACAGGAAATTGGATATGTGGAAGAGGGGAGGGAATGGGAGAGGAGGGAAGGGAAGGGACGGAAGGTAGGAAAGTTACTGATATCAGGAAACACAGGTGTGCGTGACCCTTTCTACTGCCTACATGGACTGACATCTGTCTGTCTCCCCATCCTGTCCCCTCTCTCTCTCTCTCTCTCCTATTCATTATCTTCCTATTCTCCTGCGCTTCTCCACTCCACCTTTGCTTCATTCCAAAATTCCCTTTCATTTTATTATATTTTGTCTTCTTTATTTCTCCTCCTTCCACTCTTCCTCTCCATTTTCCTCTTCATCTCTTCGTGTCTCTTTTCGTTATCTTTTCTTCTATCTTTTGTTTCCATTCATTTTTCCAAGTCTGCTCTTCTATTTCTTTCTTTCTCTTCCTCCTCCTCCTCCTCCTTCCATTCCTCTTTCCACATCTACATTTATCTTTTCCTAACTTGGCCTGTCCTTCTTTCATTCACTTCCTCCTCTCTCCATTTCTTGTTTTGCGTATATTCCTCTCCCATCACACCATAACCCCAGTTTCCCTTCACTATACTCTCGCCTCTCTCCCCTACCTTTATCCCCTTCCCCATGCTCCTCTCTCACTCCCCTTTCCTTTATCCCTTCACCCTTCCCACACGTATGAACAAAGTGAATGTGTGAAATACGATTCTCTTCACCCCACGCTCCCTGACCCAAACATGCTCCTCCTCCCCACACTCCCTTCTCCTCTCCCCTCTTTTTCCTCTCACCCTTTTAACCTCTACACTTTTATCTCCCCTTCTGCTCCCTCTCTCTCTCTCTCTCTCTCTCTCTCTCTCTCTCTCTCTCTCTCTCTCTCTCTCTCTCTCTCTCTCTCTCTCTCTCTCTCTCTCTCTCTCTCTCTCTCTCTCTCTCTCTCTCTCTCTCTCTCTTCCACATCACCTTTATTCACATTCCTATCTGTTTCAATTTCTTTCTATTATTCTCTCTCTCTCTCTCTCTCTCTCTCTCTCTCTCTCTCTCTCTCTCTCTCTCTCCATTTCTGTGTCTCTCTGTGTCTCTTCTATTGCGTCTCTTTGTTGCTTCCTTCTTTCTATTCTCCCCTTTATCTATTTCTCCATGTCTTTCCTCTTTCCTCCTTCAGTCCCCTCTTCCTCTTCTCTCTTTCTCTCTTTCTCCCTGTTTCTCCCTTACTTTTCTCTGTTCTCTTCTTGCTTTTCAATTTATGGGTTCTCTCTCTCTCTCTCTCTCTCTCTCTCTCTCTCTCTCGGCAGGTAAGGTGAGGCAGCAGGTAACTTGAGAAACCGGAAGGAACCTCATCAGTGTACAGGTGCGCAAGCTCGCCACCTTATTGATAATGTGTGTGTGTGTGTGTGTGTGTGTGTGTGTGTGTGTGTGTGTGTGTGTGTGTGTGTGTGTGTGTGTGTGTGTGTGTGTGTGTGTGTGTGTGTGTGTGTGTGTGTGTGTGTGTGTGTGTGTGTGTGTGTGTGTGTGTGTGTGAGTCTGTGTGTGGGTGGGTGTTACATATCATTATCAATATCACTACTATCTCTGTCATTATTATCATTATCATTATTATTATACAAAAAAAAAAATAGAGGAAGAAAAGGAGATGGAGAGAAACTAATGATGGTGATGATGATGATGCACCCTTTACTGGCGATAATGGTGGTGATGACGAAGGTAATGGCGATGGTGGTAAGGGTGGAGAGTGCTGGCAGTGGTAATGGTGCGCTAATATGGGCATTGTGCTTGTAATTGTGGTGGTGTGATGCTCTTTGTTGTGGTGGTGCTTTGTGTGGAGGAAGTGACGGGAGCTTATCATCATTCGTATTGTTTGATTTACTTCATCGCTGCATTCGTTCAGTGGAGAGGATTTCCCGCCAGTGAATGCACGCTAAGACCCCGAGAGGCTAAAATTAATGAGATATATTATGCTCTCTTTATAAACAGTGAGGCGAAGTGCAGAAAAAATATATAATGTTCAGGATCACTCTGGATATTAGTTGACTTTGTCTTTTGCTCTAAATTCCTGGAAGTGGTAATTTATTTTGGGTATAATCTCTTTTTTTTTTTTTTTTTACTCTTATGTTAAAATCTTTAACATATAGAGGTACAAATAAGGAAATGATGAGTTATACGGGTTGGGTGAAATTAAGTACATTGGAATTAAAACAAGTCCCAGCAATACAAAAAGAGGGATAAAAAGGGATAAGAGAAAGATTAAAGGGGGATTACATTAAGAAAAGCGTTAACTATGAACTGACAAAAACAACAAATAACAGAATCAAAGAATTGCAATACGATGAAAGTCACACGAACAACATGAATAATATACTCTCGACATTTTGATAGACAACGATTAAACTTCTTTCACTATACCACTTTACTATACAGAGATCACTGCTTTGCTTATGTTACGTACCATCGCATTTACATTAACCAGCAAAAAAATATGTCATTAAACTTAACAAACGACGAAAAAAGAAAAAAAAAAAAACACATCTTCACGACAGTAAACATAATCCACTTAATGTTACACTGATAACACTCCATAATTCTTACAATTTTACCACAATGAATCACGAGGGAATAAACAAACCAAAACAAAGACGCAGAGTGAGTGAAATAAAGGGATCTTCCAAAGAGAAACAACAGTAAACTCACTTCGCGAAATGACTTCCTGGTTCCTTTTCCTCGAGCATCTAAACGGTCGGGAAGCAAAATAAAGCAGGTAAAGGCGGGCTATTAAGGCGTTGACGAGTTTAGGTGAGTGAGAGCACACCTGAGCCGCAGTGGACGTGATTACCAGCTCTGGGGATAGAGGAGGAAGGACGGTCGCGGGAGAAAAAGAGAAGACAGGTAAATTCGTGTTGGCTCGCAGGTGAGTGAGGGACGCAGGTGTGTAGGTGAGCGTGATTGTCCTCATTAGAGAGAGAGAGAGAGAGAGAGAGAGAGAGAGAGAGAGAGAGAGAGAGAGAGAGAGAGAGAGAGAGAGAGAGAGAGAGAGAGAGAGAGAGAGAGAGAGAGAATTTCTACCTCGTCTCTTTTTCTCTACTCCTTTTCTATACAATCCGGAAGTTTATCCATAATACTGCTGAGGAATTCAAGAGCCAATTATACGATCAATTTTTCACCTTAATCTTTTTCAATACTGTGACTCTTTTTTACCATGAATTTTGGGTACAATTAGACAATTTTATATACATTAAGAACAGTCTATGGAGGTTAGAAGGTTAATAGCCTGAGTCTTCACTATTTCAATCCCCATATAAGTTTCTGAAGCTGTTTAAAATCACCACATAGTAAGGGGAATAAGTATGGAAATGCGTCATAGTACTGAAAGGGTTAACGTTTGTCCCATTAACCCCTTCAGTACCATGCCGCGTTTCCATATTCATTCTGCTTACTATTTGTGACTTTATATAGCCACAGAAACTCATACTGGGAGATTAAAAGAGTGAAGACTGTGGCCATTAGTCTTCTGACCTCCATACACTCTTCCCAATGTAAATCAAATGGTCTAGTCGTACATAAACCTCAAGGTAAAAAATGTGTCCCAATATTGAAGGGATTAAAAAGATATCCCAGTTCCTTCTATGGTCGCCACCTGATACTACTCCTCTAAGTCATCATGTTCATCTCATCTCCTTATCTTCTTACTTATAAGGGAGACATTTGCCTTACTGCTTCACTGTAATACAACAATCTTTATACATGCGAGTAGAGAGGAATAAGAAAATTTTTTGTCTCACCAACCGAAGTGTATTTTGTCTCTGTTTTACACACATTCAGTATCTCTCTCTCTCTCTCTCTCTCTCTCTCTCTCTCTCTCTCTCTCTCTCTCTCTCTCTCTCTCTCTCTCTCTCTCTCTCTCCGTCGTGTCCACCATCAACGGTTTCTGGTACGTGTTACTTGTACAAAAGATCGTGTTGCCATTTCATCTCTCTCTCTCTCTCTCTCTCTCTCTCTCTCTCTCTCTCTCTCTCTCTCTCTCTCTCTCTCTCTCTCTCTCTCTCTCTCTCTCTCTCTCTCTCTCTCTCTCTCTCTCTCTCTCTCTCTCTCTCTCTCTCTCTCTCTCTCTCTCTCTATCTATCTATCTATCTATCTATCTCTCTCTTGTCCCCAAATATGTGTATACGCGTGGTCTTCCTCTACAATTCTTCTCTTTCTTCCCTTCACCACTACTCAGACACGATAGCACCTCCTTCCTCTCTTCCCTTCTTCCTCATTCCCGTCACTCCAGACACTTCCTAACAAACGGAATGGTTGGGCTGCGCAAGACACGCACCACTGGTCTTAATAAAACTTTCCGGGGCGCGCCATTAAAAGCTTTACAATCCTTTACAAGTCCCGAGATAAGTCTTACGACATAGCCTACGCCTGGCGAAATAGTTAGAGAGAGAGAGATAAAAAAGAAAGAGAGAAGCTTGCTGGGTGTTACATAACAGCTCGCGTCCATTCACACCTCTGACGGTAAACAAACAGCAGTGAACCGCCCCCATTCATACCTCAGGAGGCGTGTAAACAATAGAGTAGCGGCCACCACGTGTTCCACCGATCAGCTGATGAACTGATAATAATCCGCCAAACCGGTTCTCTTTATTGCGAAGGCGGGGTGAGAGAGTGCAGAAGGTGAGGCAAGAGAAGAGTAACTGAGGGAGAGATGGTTAATCTAGAACAAGAGGGAAGGGAAAGGAAGAGTGATACAGAGGAGCTGCGATTCTAAGGCAGATTTGTGTGATCCGTAAGTGTGTTAAGGTCGCGAAGGGGCGAGGGAGGAGAGAGTAAAGGAATGATTGCATACTTACTTTAAGGTAAGGAGCGGGTGAGGGAAGGGAAAGGAGGTGGAGCTTGAGTGAGTAATACCTTGGGAAATGTGAGTGGGTTCAGAACGAGAGAGAGTAAGAGCGAGAGAGAGAGAGAGAGAGAGAGAGAGAGAGAGAGAGAGAGAGAGAGAGAGAGAGAGAGAGAGAGAGAGAGAGAGAGAGAGAGAGAGAGAGAGAGAGAGAGAGAGAGAGAGAAACAATAAAAAGAAAATAGAAAAATAGAAAAGGGTAAAAAAAACGTAGGGGAAGAAAACAAAAGCGAAACAAAAAAACAAAAAACAAATAGAATAAAGCAAGACACATTGGTAAAAGGAAATAAAAAAAATACATTCTCTAACACTCTCTCTCTCTCTCTCTCTCTCTCTCTCTCTCTCTTTCTCTCTGTCTCTCTCTGGCGCAACCCAAGCCAAGCCAAGCCGTAATGAGCCTCAGGTAATCTACTTAGGCGATAAAACAAAGGAGAGGAGTGATCTTCCTGCTGATACGAAGAAGACTCGGGATTAGGACACAAAGGGAAGGAAGAAGGGACACAGGCAGCTGAGGAAAAGTTACGGAGAAAAGTATTACTGATATTAAAGGGAAACTTGGTACGAAAAAGGAAAGGTTATTTGGACGATGGTGGTGGTCTGTGTGTGTGTGTGTGTGTGTGTGTGTGTGTGTGTGTGTGTGTGTGTGTGTGTGTGTGTGCGTGTGTGTGCGCTTTCTGATAACTAATGGTCTAACGAAATCTGAAAGGAAATCATGTGTGATTGTGGTGTGTGTGTGTGTGTGTGTGTGTGTGTATGTGTGTGTGTGTGTGTGTGTGTGTGTGTGTGTGTGTGTGTGTGTGTGTGTGTGTGTGTGTGTGTGTGTGTCTTTTCACGCGTAAAAATTGCTAAAAATTCCAAAACATACCATCAAAGGATATTTACACGCTTATCAACAAACATGCCATCCCCAGTCTCTCTCCCTCTCTCTCTCTCTCTCTCTCTCTCTCTCTCTCTCTCTCTCTCTCTCTCTCTCTCTCTCTCTCTCCGCCGGTGATTTCAATGAGGACGAAGAGCTAGCCGTTTCCCATTTTCTTTCAATAACTGTACCACAAAACACAACCACTTTTAAACAAAATGAAAAGAAAACGAACCAACTCTCCACGCACACGATTATATTCAATTACACAAGATTTCCAAGATTAAAATAGGATGAGACCTTGATTGGCTTGAAGTTAATAGAAATAGCTCTTATTAACGAAATGTCAACTCGAGTCTTGTCAACATTAGAAAATTGGTCTACTGGAGCTGTGTTTGCTGGGGAGAGAGAGAGAGAGAGAGAGAGAGAGAGAGAGAGAGAGAGAGAGAGAGAGAGAGAGAGAGAGAGGAATTGTTCATGGTGGTTGTTGTGGTAGTGACTTTGATTATGCGTTTTTATTCTCTTTTCGTAATTCTTCCATTGATTTTAATGTAACGATTTCTTTTTGCTGCTTCTTTTACTTCTACTTTTCTGTTGTCACTCTCTTTACTACTACTCCTACTACTACTACTACTACTACTACTACTACTACTACTACTACTACTACTACTACTGCTATTACTACTACTGCTAATACTTCTACCAAAAACGACAACAATAATAATACAGGTAGATTATCGTCAGGTAACAGAGGGCCACATGTTTGGGTCCACGATACCTGGCCACCACACATGCTTTGCTACACCTGTCTGAGCGGGGCAAGGCCGGCCAGGGGGAGGCGGCCGCTACCCTTCACCTGGCCCTCTAATTACCCACAGGTGTGCCGTGGGGAGAACAACACCTGGTAACACTCAGGTAACACACAGATGCGCAACACATATAAGAGTGATACAAAAGCAATATTTAGTCATTATGGTATCACTGAAACATTCACCGCAACACCTCGCAATATTTTCTGGTGGTGTTGCGTGGTTACGTTGGACACTGGAGCGACACACCATCGCCACGCACCTCACACGCCCGCCGCACGCACACTCCACCTCGCACGGCTGCTGGTTCACTACTGGCATTGGTGGAGCGTGTGGAGCAAGGCCGCCGTGACCCACCTGGCAGCACGCCGGCCGCTCCTCACCTCCACCGCCACCCGTTTTCTGAGTCCAAACCACACTTGTAAACATTCACCTTCCACCCACTCTTTTTCTTCACTTTTTTTCATGGGTTGTTTTACATGTTTCGTTCTGCGGTGTCTTTACTTGTAGTTTCTTCCATGTTCTGGTGAAACTACGAATGTCTGCTTCTATGATGATAGATATAAACATACTGTTATGTCGTACTCTGTTGTTGTTGTTGTTGTTGTTGCTGCCGATGTTGCTGTTTTTTCTTTACATTCCACGGGCTAGTTCAAAGAACACCGCCACCGTATTCCCTATGTGTCGTATAAGACGACTGAAAGAAGCACCGGCAGTAGCTGGAGACTCCTTTCTTTGTTATTTATTTCCTAATGTAATGTAATGTACAATTTCTCTGTTCGCTTCCTAAAAAGAGTGATGTAAACCTCGTATATACTATCATATTATTATCACTGACAGTAACAGTAATAGTGGCAATAGTAGTTGTAAAAATAACGATACAAGTAATCACAAAAAATAAAAAAAATAAGCAATTCCAGTGATGACGATGATGAGCCACGCTTCATTCAGTCTGCTGCCACGCCCTCGCTCTGACCGCACGCGTTACTCTACGAAGGGTTTCATCACTAATGAGACACAAGATGATACACATTCGATATAAAGCCGGGCAATGTGATATAAGAGGATCCCAGCATAAGCCTGACAGTGACGAGCGTGACGCTGGCATTCAAGTCACTGTTGTAGTTTAGATTAGAGAAGAGAATGCCTTGTATTCACCATTGTGCGTTAGTGTTACAGTGTTGGGATTTAGTTACCACCTCATCCTCTCTCTCTCTCTCTCTCTCTCTCTCTCTCTCTCTCTCTCTCTCTCTCCAAGATTTACGTCAGTCTAGGGAAATCGCAGGGAGTCGAGGCCAGGTGATGGACAGCTAAATGAAACCCTCGGGAACATTTCCTCCGAAAGGAAACTTCTCGGATTCTCTCACAAGCTTCCCGAGGAAAGAATGTAGTCCACTTTTCATTTTTTTAATCTAGCAAAGTCTATAGATTCATGTTAATATCATATTACTTGAATGGAATACTTTTTTGTTTTCGTTTCTTTTTAACGACAGACTTATCTTGTCTGTCGTTCTCACAATATTCAATAAACTCTAATGAATTTATGTAGGTTATAAAGCGCGTTTCTATGATTTAGATATACATTAAAATAATGCATTATGAATTTGAGAAAATACATTTGAACCCGACCGATCATTTGTGTGGATTGCTAAGATAGCCGTGATGAGATAATAAAGAGTTTAAAATTACGGAGCTTTGATATAACATGTAATCCATCATTTGGTCACATTAATAAATCTCAGTTGGAAATCATATAAAGAATGCAATAACCACAAGAGGTAGAATATCGTACACAGTATATACAAATGGAAATGTCGAGGGTGAGTCAGACCAGTTCACTGGATTTACAAGCCTTAAGTCAAGAATACAAAAAATAAACAAATAAATAGATTGAGTCGCAAGAATCGTCCAGTAAGAACAAAAGAAAAATAAAACATAAATCCCAATACGATACAAAACTCCACGAAAAATAAAATTCATGTACTAGTAAACCAATTCATAGTCCGAGCGAGAACGAAGTGGAAAAAAGTTCAGGCCACAATAAAAGTATTTCCCACACGATACAAAAACTAGAAATACCAAAAACCTTCCACAACTATACACGGAAAATGAACAGCGAACTGAGAGTTAGGGAAGATTTGAGAATTTGAAATGAATATACTCCGATGAAAAATGAAATTACAGTATTATGAGCTGCAATACAAAATCATCAAATGTAGCAATACAAAAACATGGACACGATGGATATATAATGAAAGCCAACTCATAGTTCGAGAATAATTAAATAAACTGAATAGTTATATAAAAACGAGATATATGTAAAATGTAAAGAAAAATCCTGCTAACTAGCTTACGATTCGAGAAGAGAACAATAGCCTGAATACCTTAAATAAATAGATGATAATAAATACTAACAACAATTAATCACGTATATAGGAATGAAAGCTCGTTAACACGGAAATGCAAATTTCTGGATATGTAGAGAAAATATCCAGAAAACTGAGTCACAATTCAAAAAGAGAACATAATGATTTCAAAAACTTTTTTTTTAATGCAGAATAATTTAAAAAGAAATTATAAACGATACACGAATGGAATGTTTGAATGGTCTTGCAAAATGTACACTGAAAAAAAAAATTAAAAAGAACAAAACCTTAATTTCTGAACTTTCCAATCAACACTAGCTGAAAAAAATAATAATACATTGATAAAATAAAAAATAAAAAAATACGTACAACACTAAAACAATAAATATAAACGAATAAAACAATAAATATAAAGAAAACGACTTCAGATTCAAGAGAACAAAGATTCCGGACCCTTTTAATGCACTCAAGTAAAAAAAAAAAAGAATAGATTCCAATAAGACAAGCGGGAGTGGAAGCTCTTTGGCATAGCATCAGTGTCGCGTATAAGGGACGAGCAAGGCCAGAGGAAAAGGGTAGGAAGCCAAGGGTGAAGAAAACAAGGGTCATTATAGACTCCCTTGCCATGAACGCTGATTTAAACCCCTCACTCACTCACACACACACACACACACACACACACACACACACACACACACACACACACACACACACACACACACACACACACATACAGGAACCCTCAAAATATTCTTCTTCTTTTGCCCTTGATCTTTACTCTCCCTTTCCTTCTCTCTCTCTCTCTCTCTCTCTCTCTCTCTCTCTCTCTCTCTCTCTCTCTCTCTCTAAATCACAAATACTACTACTACTACTACTACTACTACTACTACTACTACTACTACTACTACTACTACTACTACTACTACTACTACTACTACTACTACTACTACTACTACTACTACTACTACTACTACTACTACTGCTACTACCACCACCACCATATCACCACCACCACCACTACCACCCCCTTCCACACTTCCCTAAACGACATTTCATCAACCATCGTCATTTTATATATTCATCTCCCATCTTATTTTCCTCCCCCAAAAGTTCCTGTCATAAGAAAAAAAAAAGAAAAATAACACACCCTGGAAATCCTGTCAGTAGGAGGCGCTGGGCTCTAAAATTTGGAACCATTTTTCAATATTAATTTCTCATTTCTGCGTCGCTAAGGAAGAAAGTTGCTCAGTTTGGACAAGGCGCGGTCACCTCTATTGTGCCTACCGCCCTCTCTCTCTCTCTCTCTCTCTCTCTCTCTCTCTCTCTCTCTCTCTCTCTCTCTCTCTCTCCCGGCGCACGTCACAGACTTATTCATTATGCAGGAAAATGCAAATGAACAAAATTCCCATCTAAGAGAGAGAGAGAGAGAGAGAGAGAGGAGTTGGGAGGGTTCAATTAAAGATAACTCAACGTCACACTAGAAAGGACAGAAACATTTATCGGGAAACGTGACCGAGAGAAAAACACACGCACACACACACACACACACACACACACACACACACACACACACACACACACACACACACTCTCTCTCTCTCTCTCTCTCTCTCTCTCTCTCTCTCTCTCTCTCTCTCTCTCTCTCTCTCTCTCTCTCTCTCAACACCCATTTTCTTACCATCAAGTCGTGTGTGTGCATGTATGTATGTGTAATATCCATATAAGTATGTCGGCATGTGTGTGGATGTGTGTATTCATGTATGTCTCTCATCCATTTCTTAAAAACATTTCCCAACGCAACCTTCTTTTTCCTACTTTACCTCCTCCACGCCATCTACCCCCTCCTCCTCCTCCTCCTCCTCCTCCTCCTCCTCCTCTTTCCTCCAATATCACTCTCTACCTTTTTGTTTACTTTCCTTGATCTAACACTAAAAAAAATGAAAAAAAAATATCTGAAGGCATGAAACAAAGCACCTTAATTTCTCTCTCCCTATATCTTTCCCTCCCTATCTCCGTTGCTTCCTCCACCTTCCCTCCGATTTGTTCCTCCGCCGTTCCTTCCTCCTCACTGAATATTTCGTGGGTCACAAAGCAGGTCAAGGGTTACGGAAGGTGACCTAACACACCTCATGCTTTTTTCAATAAATCTTTGTGTCAGAAAAAGGTTGTTCTGTTTTTTTTTTCTCTATGATAACCACAGATTGCGCAGTGCAGATGTAAGGCGTCAGACAACAAGGTGCGCAGCGCAAAAATATGATACTTTTTGATCCGTGTCTCAGGATAAGTTTCATTGCAGTCTTTAGAGGGACAGATATGTACAGGTGTGTGTGTGTGTGTGTGTGTGTGTGTGTGTGTGTGTGTGTGTGTGTGTACTACTTGGAACTGTGACGTCAAGAGAGAGAGAGAGAGAGAGAGAGAGAGAGAGAGAGAGAGAGAGAGAGAGAGAGAGAGAGAGAGAATAATAATAATAATAATAATAATAATAATAATAATAATAATAATAATAATAATAATAATAATAATAATAATAATAATAATAATAATAATAATAATAATAATAATAATAATAATAATAATAATAATAATAATAATAATAACAATAACAATAATAAAAAAATAACGACAATAAAGATACATCAAAATCACAAACAAGTGAAAACAAAAAAAAATATTTAAGTCTTTAGGGACAAAAAAAAAAAAAAAAATAAGGAAAAGAAAAACATGTAGACGAGACACAAGTGAATCCCCAGCAAGAGAAAACGGGACGTGGGTCGTGAATAGCCAGGACGTGGTGGATTACGAGGCTCAGTAGAGGATACGACCCGCCACGACCACCACGACCAAACGAGGAGCGCAGGACGACCACGCCATGAGGAGAACGACTACGTGAGGAGGAGAACGTCAATGCAAAAAGATACTACGACCATGTAAATAAAGGAGGTAGTGTGACTTATTCTCTGTCTGTCTGTCTGTCTGTATTTCTGTCTGTCTGTCTGTCTGTCTGTCTGTCTGTCTCTCTGTCTCTCTCTCTCTCTCTCTCTCTCTCTCTCTCTCTCTCTCTCTCTCTCTCTCTCTCTCTCATTGTGTGTGTGTGTGTGTGTGTGTGTGTGTGTGTGTGTGTGTGTGTGCGTGAGGACGGGCGTACTAAGGTAAATATTTCAAGTATTTTGTCGAAGATTTTCATAATTTACAGATCTCTCTCATTTTTTCTTTTTTCTTTTCACTTGAGGCGACTTAACTTTTTCCTTCATTAATTCATTCCGTTCAAATTAAGTTATACTAAATAAATGCAAAGCTAAACCTGACTATGTATGAAGTGAAGTGTGTGTGTGTGTGTGTGTGTGTGTGTGTGTGTGTGTGTGTGTGTGTGTGTGTGTGTGTGAGTGTGTTTCATGAGACGTGAATGTGCACTAATGTATGTATGCATCAGCTGATTTGCAAGAACAGCTTATGCACGTAATGCCTTGAGTGTTTTGACCAGTCATGTAAGTACGAATGTCCTCGTGTGCGTCTGGTTACGTCTACGAAAATCTACTAGTAACGCAATGCTAAACACGTGTCAGTAGTGAAGAGATATGCACAATTCTGGTCATAGGTTGAATAATCTAATACACTCACTTCCCTTGTGTTCTGTATTTCCACTGTCTTATCCCACTTAGCCTAATACGTGGGACAATATATAATGGTGCCGGTAAGGAGTTCTATACAAGTCTTTCTTATAAGTTACACTCCTACCCTCACTTCATTTTGCATTTCCACTTGGTCTCTGATGTCCTGCCATAATCTTAACAAAATCTGATGAGTGATGGATTTTAAGCAGATTGAAGGATTAGCGACTGGTAAGAAAGCACCAAGCACAATGCAGTGAAGTGTGTTATGTTAGCCACTTACTGAGCATGAGTGTGCGTGTTTGTGTGTGGGAGGCACGCGTGGGCCGTGACCTTGCCGCTGGAGAGGAAAAGTGGCCAACTG
>NC_059281.1:17029901-17042401 GCF_017591435.1 Portunus trituberculatus
ATATAACATTCTATTGCATTGTTAAATAATCTAATCACTTCGGCTATCATTTCACATAGCACATAAGGAACCCAATAATACACAATGTTATATATACAAATCATTAAGAACTATTCATTACAAAGACTAACAAACATCAACACTGTCACCACTCTCACACCTTTCTTAGACTGCTTCATTTCACTCCATTAATAAGAAGTAGAAAAGAAAACACAACACACAGGGAGGGTTTCATTATTTCCGCTTCTCTTTAAGTTATCAATAAGAGGCGGTGCTTTGGAGACGACAGTTCATGCAGTAAAAGTACGAACACATCTATATTCTTCATTGACGTGTGTGCGTGGCTTGTTTTATGGCTTCCTGTGACCTCCTCTTAATCAAGTCCGTGTAAGGCTTCTGTTCTTGATCCCGATTTAAATGTAGATTACGAGGAACACATTTGTCTCTTTAAATACCAATCAAATTTCTTCTATATAAGTATCTAGTATGTTTATCTGTATATTTAATTAACATATATCATTTTAACGACCTAACTGGCACTAAAAATTTATATTCAGTAACGGATGAAGAGAGAAATACACGAATAAATACATGCTACAAAAAAATTTTTTTTTTATAGTGTAACAATCTCACTTCGCTGAACTCAACTCTTTGATAGGAATGGATTCGTATTAACCTCTTTAATACTGGAACATATTTTTTTTTACCTTGGGTTTGCGTACCATTACACCATTATATTGAGATTTGAAAGGCTCTATAGAGGTAAAAAAAAAAACAATGGCAAGAGTCTTCACTATTTCAACCCCGCACATGAAATTCAGCTATATAAAATCACCAGATAGAAAACGGAATGAATATATAAGCGTGTCATGGTATTGAAGGGGTTAAGCTTAGTAAAACACAGTGCAATTTTAAAATGTATCACCGAGACACAAAAGACTTACGGAAAATGGAGTGACAGAACATCGCAAAACACTTAAATCAGTACCTCTGTTTCTATTCCGCCTCTCAGAAATTAAGAAGGATGAATTTCCAACGCCATACTGTCAGCAGGAACTCGGAGTAAAGACACGTATGGGAAGAACAGGTAGGAGGTATAAAGTGAAAGACAACGTTATGGTGTTGGCTTACAGGTGTGTTATTGATGGTTAAAGAGGAGAAGGAGGAAAAGGAGGAGGAAGAGGAGTCAGAAAGTTAGCACACCTTTCACAAATAGTCCAATCTAATGTGACTGAAAAAAAGACACATTGGCAAAGGAGAATACTGGAAAAGAAACATAACAAAGACCAAGGATGAAGGAAAAGAAGGAGGTTAAGGAAGTGAGTTCAAGGAAAGAAAGAAAAATGTGGAATCTGATGAACTCTAATGCTCTCTCTCTCTCTCTCTCTCTCTCTCTCTCTCTCTCTCTCTCTCTCTCTCTCTCTCTCTCTCTCAATCACTAATGTCCTAACGATGTCGTCCTTTCTTCTTTCACCGAGTTTCTTTCATCTTACTTTTTTCTCTCTCTCAATATATCACTAAAAGCTTTTCATATTTCCTATTTCTCCACATCTTTCATTTCATTCTCCTCAATTTTTCTCACAATGATCTTAATTTCATTATTTTTTTTATTTTTATCCAATCATTTTACTCATATTTCTTTTTTACGGATTTCACCACAATATTTTTCCTCCTTCTACTTCTCCTCTCACTCCTCCTCCTCCTCCTCCTCCTCCTCCTCCTCCTCCTCCTCCTCCTCCTCCTCCTAAGAGAAATAATTCAGTTTGCACTTTTGAACAGGAAAAAAAAGATAAAAATATAACAGGGATGCATCGTGTGTGTGTGTGTGTGTGTGTGTGTGTGTGTGTGTGTGTGTGTGTGTGTGTGTGTGTGTGTGTGTGTGTGTGTGTCTGATTGTGACCTCATCAGGGACAAGGGGTACACTTATGTGATGTCTCATTGTGACCTCATCAGGGACAAGGTAGGGAGAAAGGTGTGGAGAGAGAGAGAGAGAGAGAGAGAGAGAGAGAGAGAGAGAGAGAGAGAGAGAGAGAGAGAGAGAGAGAGAGAGAGAGAGAGAGAGAGAGAGAGAGAGAAACAAGACAATTAAATTTATTTCCTGTCTTTCTTTCCTTCAGGCTCTACAAAAGCCTCGCCTTTCTCTTTTCTTCCCCTTTGTTTCGCTTCCTCTCCTTCTCTCTCCTCTCCTTCCCTCTTCCTCTCACCCTCCCCTCCCTTTAGAGCACATAAAACAAACACTACCTAATATGGAATAAACTTAGTATTCACTTGTTAAGTATCCCCAATCTTTGTGTTCTGCTCCCCCTCCTCTTTCACGTCCTCCTCGTCCTCCTTCTCCTCCTCCTCCTCCTAGTGCTCGTGGGTGTAAGTTAAGGTCAGGAGGGAAAGAGAGAGGGAGCGGGAGAGGGAGAGGGAGAGGTAGAGGGGTCAGGGTATACCGGGATTACTTCCAAGATCATGTCACTCTTTACGTCTTTGTCCTGATTCTAACTCCACTCAACCTTGATAGAGAGAGAGAGAGAGAGAGAGAGAGAGAGAGAGAGAGAGAGAGAGAGAGAGAGAGAGAGAGAGAGAGAGAGAGAGAGAGAGAGAGAGAGAGAGAGAGAGAGAGAGAGAGAGAGAGTATTTATAGACCCACATAAGAACATTAGTAACGTTGACAAAGGCCTCTGTTTAGATTTTAAGAACATATCAAGAAACACACACACACACACACACACACACACACACACACACACACACACACACACACACACACACCGTAAATGCAACCTACACGAAATTAAAGGCGACGAAATACAAAAACTACCTATACTTTTAATTAATGAGATTTTATATAATGATTTTTGTTGTAATTAAAAAGACATTTCTCCCATTGATGATGATGATGATGATGATGACGGTGATGATTATAGTGATGATGATGGTGGTGGTGATGATGGTGGTGTTGGTTATGCTAATTAATGAACTTGCTTTCCAAATCAAACTAAACCTTGCATTAGTAATTACTTTTCTAATTAAGGTAAAAGTAATGTGTGTGTGTGTGTGTGTGTGTGTGTGTGTGTGTGTGTGTGTGTGTGTGTGTGTGTGTGTGTGTGTGTGTGTGTGTGTGTGTGTGTGTGTGTGTGTGTGTGTGTGTGTGTGTGTGTGTGTGTGTGTGTGTGTGTGTGTGTGTGTGTGTGTGTGTGTGTGTGTGCGTTTGAGTATGGTACGCAACTTCTTTCACGTTTTTTTTCCCTCATCAACATAAAAACACCACCACCACCACTACCACCACCAATAGAGTTTCCAGAACGACTACTACTACTACTACCACTACTACAACTACTACTACCACTATTAACATTATTGCACTATCACTAATACAACAACTACTTCTAGCAATACTCCTACTACAATTTGACCACCACAACGACCACCACAATCACCACAATCCAGAACAGTCCCTTAAAAAAAAGAAAAAAGAAAAATCATACAACCACCAGCACCACCACAACCACCACCACCAGCACCACCACCACCATCACAGAGTCAATGGCTGTTTAATGGCACCTGTATCGAGGCACCTGCTTAATGGCACCGTAAAAGGGACATAAGGTGCCATTCTCCCTGGGCCACACCTCATCCGGTGCCTCACAGTGACTTGAAGGCGGCGTGACTGGGGTGGTGGCGGTGGAGGCGGTGGAGGCGGTGGGCAGCGGGTAAGACTGTGATTAAAGCTTGATTGGGGGAGCAGAGAGAGGATTGTCTTGGATTATGGCACTCCTGGTGGTGGTGGTGGTGGTGGTGGTGGTGGTGGTGGTGGTGATAAAAAGAAGGATGGAAACAGAAACAAAGGGAGAAAATAGATATGTAAGGAATGACAAAGATAAATAAATAGGACAAAAAAGAGAGAGAGAGAGAGAGAGAGAGAGAGAGAGAGAGAGAGAGAGAGATAGAAAGATAAGAGAAAATCAAGGTATAGGCGAGATGATTGGACGTATATAAAGGAAAGAAGGAAAGGTTAATTGAGAAAACAGAGAAAGACAAAGGTGTAAGAAAAGGAAGGGGAAATAAAAGAGGCAATAAAAGGAAACAGAGAAGGCGAAGGAGAGGAAAATGACACACGGAAGAAGAAGGAAAAGACGGGAAGGAGAAATAAGGAAGAGGAGTGAGGTCAGATAGAGAGATAAGGGACATAAAGGAAAGAAAAGAGGAGGAAATGGCCATGTGAAAAAAAAATGAAATAAATAGATAAATAAATAGACAAAAACTTGCCTCTTAATTTTTTTTTTTTATATCATCTCAGTCTCTTTTTTCTTTCTCTTTGTCCTCTCACTTTCCACATTTCAATTGATATCACACTAGCCTTATTCTTCTTCTCTCTCTCTCTCTCTCTCTCTCTCTCTCTCTCCTATCAGCATATGCCTCCCTCTAGGGAAGAGAACCTAAATCAATAATGAAGGAGAAGGACAGAGAGAGAGAGAGAGAGAGAGAGAGAGAGAGAGAGAGAGAGAGAGAGAGAGAGAGAGAGAGAGAGAGAGAGAGAGAGAGAGAGAGAGAGAGAGAGAGAGAGAGAGAGAGAGAGAGAGAGAGAGAGAGAGAGAGAGAGAGAGAGAGAGAGAGAGAGAGAGAGAGAGAGAGAGAGAGTCACACCACCACTCCTCCACAGCCTTCTCCAGGGATCTTCTTCACTGTCCCGCCGCAGCCACTGCCCTGATAGCATTCGATTCTCCTTTAACGGGATCACAAACAGGATTAAGAGGGAGAGCGCTCATTACGGCAGGCGTTTCTGGAGCCCTGAGATGGGAGTATGAGACGCGGATGTGATGGCGGTGATGGAAGGCGATGGGAAGCGATGGTTTTAATCTTAATGCTCATTGTCTTAAGCTTTTAATGTGATGTGATGGGTAGTGGTGGTGGTAGTGGTGGTGGTGGTGATTGTGGTAGTCGGTAGTTGTAGCAATCTAAATGTTAGTTACTGCTGCTACCCTTACTACTACTGCTTTTTCTACTACTACTACTACTACTACTACTACTACTACTACTACTACTACTACTACTACTACTACTACTACTACTACTACTACTACTACTACTACTACTACTACTACTACCAAAACAACAGCATTAGCCACAATAACACAATAGCAACAACAGTGGTCAGTTTACACAAGCAGAGTGGCGTGGCGTGGAGTGGCATGGATCGGGGGTCACCTGGATGCCAATACGAGCCGTGGAGTGGCGCCAAGACCCATCCCTCACTCAGCCACTGCCTGGAACGGCCGCCGCCCCGCGTGACGCACACACGGCGGTAAATCATTGAGCAGGAGGCTTGATAAATTACAATGAACGTAACTCACGATAAATTTCAGTGTGTTTATTCTGTGATAAAGTAGAGATAAGGTGAACCTTTGATAAACAGGATCGAAGAGAGGGCTTGATAAATAGAGTAAAGTGAGATTGTTGAGGAAAAAAAAAAAAACAAAACTCTATAATTAAATATGAAAGCGTCTTGAAGGTGACACAGTAAACAAAAAGGTAAACGTTGATAAACAGGGTAGAGAGAGAATGTGATAAAGAGTGTGATGGGAAACTATCAATAGCCACTGAAAACACAACCCCCCTGAAAATGCAATACTGTGAACACAAAGAGTGAATATGAAAACTCAACGCAATAAATATACAAAGCAAATCAGACGAACGTAAAAGGAAACGAGAAAATAAAAAGAGAGAGACAATAAGGAACAAAAAAATTGAAACAGTTGAAAACACCATTATAAAGCCTGACAATATGTGTGTGTGTGTGTGTGTGTGTGTGTGTGTGTGTGTGTGTGTGTGTGTGTGTGTGTGTGTGTGTGTGTTTGTGTGTGTGTGTGTGTGTGTGTGTGTGTGTGTGTGTGTGTGTGTGTGTGTGTGATCCGACACCTGCTGTGAAGTGAAGCGCACAAAACAAGGGCGAGGAATTCACTGTTAACACAAACAACACAAACACACAGCCGTGGGAAGCTGATCACTTGGCAGGGAAGGGGAGAGAGGGAAGGTGGCGCAAGAAGAGGCAAGGGGAGGAAGAAGAGAGAAAGGAGCAAAGGCAGGGAAGAGAAGGTGAAAATTAAAGGTAAAAATAAGAGGGGAAAAAGAAAACTGGGGAAAGAAAAAGTGAAACAGAGGAAACAGAAGGGAAGTAAAAAAATATATGGGATGGAGAGGGTCGAGAAAAACCACAGGCAAGAAGTTAGTGGTAAAAGAGAGATAAGAAGAGAATGTAAATGAGGGAGAGGAAGAAGGAATAACGACACAGTAAGAACATGAAGAACGTGGAAAAAGATAGATGACGGGAGTGGAAAAAAAAGTTAAGAAGGTAGGAAGGAAAAGAAGGAAATCCAAGAAAGTAGTAAGAAATGGAACCGAAATCAAAACTGAAAGAATCAAAGTAGACTATAAAGGAAAAAGACACGAAAGATTTTACAGCATTATAAGAAATACAGTATGACTAGATAAAAGCGAAATATGAAAAGAAAACATAAAAAGAATATGGAGGAGAGGAAGGTGTCATGGAGAAGGGAGAAGGGAGAAAGGAGGACAATTGGAAGCTTAGAAGAGGAATAAAGGACAAGATGACCAGATATGCAAATCAACTTAAAATATTTGCATATAAGCCTGGCAACAGAGAGGAGGCCTATTGGCTTGTTTGAAAGGAGGAGGAGGAGGAGGAGGAGGAGGAGGAGGAGGAGGAGGAGGAGGAGGAGGAGGAGGAGGAGGAGGAGGAGGAGGAGGACCATGACGACGATAACAACATGGACGTTGACGATGATGTGAAAAAAAAATAAAAAGAAAAGAAAGAGTACATGATTTTTTTCGTGGTAAGAAGACTTAGAAAATACAAAAGGAGGAAAACGAGAAAGAGAAAGGAAGGGAAGGGAAGGGAACGGGAGGTAAGAGAGGGAAGTAAAGGGGAGGGAAGGGAAAGGGATGCAAAAGGAAAGAGCAAAGTTTATAAGTAGAAAAGAATCTCCTGGTGATAAATGAGTTGAAATTACCTGCGGAAAAATTCGATCAGAAGTTATTTAAGGTACAGAAAGACAAAGATCGGGAAGACGGTGGAGGGAAGCCATAGAGAGAGTCGATGGAGGAAAGAGATAGGAGGGAGAGATGGAGAGAAGCGGAAGAGGAGAGAGACGAAGCGGGGAAAGAGGAGATAGAGAAAAACGCTTAATAGAAGAGGAAAAAAAAAATAGAACAAAGCAGTGGGGAGTAACAGTGGATATGAATGATACGGGTGGAGATGTGGAAATGTGGCATAGCAAAAGGGCGGAATATTGAAAGGGAAACGTGGTGGCGAATGGAAATATAAATGGAGATGAGATTCAAGCGGTTTAAAGGGGCGGCTGAAGGCGATGGGGAGAAGAGATATGGGTGGAGACAGGGAGATATAGGGGAGAGAAACGGAGGAGGGATCGTAGGAGGTAACGTGGTTTGGAGGGTAGAGAAAGGAGGGATAATGTACTATATAGGTTGGGAGAGGAGGAGGAGGAGGAGGAGGAGGAGGAGGAGGAGGAGGAGGAGGAGGAGTAGGGAGACGACTAGAATTAGGAAATGGGACGAGTGAATTGAATGTGAGTTTAATTAAGGTGTAGAAGGGAATAGTGAAGATAGACAACCAATACCTACTCTATTATAATTTATACCGACTCAAGCTATGTGTAAAGAGATAGAACAATGGACACTCTCTCTCTCTCTCTCTCTCTCTCTCTCTCTTAGCGTCAACGTTTCATTACTCTCATAATTCTTTCCCAGTATTCTGAGTTTCCTGCTGCCTGAAAGAGAGAGAGAGAGAGAGAGAGAGAGAGAGAGAGAGAGAGAGAGAGAGAGAGAGAGAGAGAGAGAGAGAGAGAGAGAGAGAGAGAGAGAGAGAGAGAGAGAGAGAGAGAGAGAGAGAGAGAGAGATAAAAGGACAACAATCAGAATACACCAGAAAGTAATAGAGGAAATGCATTAACCAGTCAGCAGGGAATCACAGGTAGAATCATTCATAATCAATAAGTGAAGCCTTGCCGTCCACTTCCTCTTAGCGTATTGTAGTGATAGCATTTTCCGGGAAGAGAAACAGACAGCCTTGATACAGATGCACGCATTGTTCGCTCCAGCTGCTGCACTTCTCGAGGTGAATGTGTCTGCTATGTGGTGATTTACTGCGCTATGAATATGCATCTTTCCTGTAGAACCACATGGGCAAGGGTCAGCTCAGAGTGGAGAGAAGGGAGGCTGATAAGAGAGCTAAGAGGCTGGTTGCTCTGGATTGTTGCATCAGATATACAGGTGAGGTAGGATTAGTGGTGTTCTGGGCTGTACTTCAAAGGACAAAAGACAAAGCTAAGTGGATTAAGGAAGAGTAGGTAAGACTAAAATTATTGGATTATAAGTGTGAGTGTGTTTGCATGTGTGTATCTGTCTACCGTACTATATTTTTATTAATCTATGACACTAAGTTGTATCTATCAATCAATCTGTCTATCTATTTATCTATCTGAAGACTACCTACACCATTTACTTTCCTATTTATGCACATGGAGATCATTCTGTTTTTGGTATATGTGAATGGTTTAAGCGAAGATAAGCTTCAGACGAAAATGTTCTAAATCCTGGTACGAAGGACAATATGAATTATACATTTGTTTAAGCATTTGCTGCGGTAATCTAATCATATTCGTCTTAATTGTCATGACGGCTCCTGAAATAATAAGATCAAGTCATTTTTAATTTAATCCAGTACTTTCGTAAGATAAAGTTCCTAGCGATGCAACAATAAAAATACATAACTTTCGGCCAAAATTGAATTACACTGTTATTTCAAAGTCAAAATATCCGAAACTTTCAACAAGACGTAGACTGCAGACAGGAACACAGCCATTAGGACCTTGAGGGAGCACAGCAGGGGAGATCAACATGACTTACACAGGTTAAGTTACTTTCCACAATAGTTCACCCCATTAAAGTGACGCCAAGTGTGTGTCTCGCCGCGGCCCACCTCACCTGCCTTCCTCCATTACGTACCGATGATTGATCTTAAAATGTTGCCCACACCTGCACTCCCATCTTGACCAATTCCTGCTTTTATGAGATTATTTAGTTTGTTCTGTTAGTTCTATGTCTGTCTGTCTGTTTTTTCTACTGTCTGTTTGACTGGTTGTTTGTTTATCTGTCTTTCTCCATGTCTTCTATCTATTTATTTTCTCTCTCTCTTTCTCTCTTTTTCCCAGTAGCCATTGCTGTACCAATTAACACCTGTCCTTAATCGGCCACCTGCTAAAACGTCTGCTTACACCTTCTGTCATTGTCCTTCCTCTCTTCCTGTGCATGTTGGCCAACGCTCTTCAGAATCAGGCCACACTAGATCCCGCCTAGAGTAAATATAATCACCCCCTTTCCCTCCCACCTCCACACCCTCGCCACTGTAAACACAAACAGGTCAACACACTGGACACGAGATTTGTCAAGTTAATATAAGATTTTACAGCGATTTTTTCGAGTGTGTGGCTTCAGGTGTAATTCATTTCTAATTATTGTTGGGATTATTGTGTTATAGTTATTCTTATGTTGTTATTTCACTGCCCCTCCTCTTCTTCCTCCTTCTCTTCCTCCTTCACCTTCTCCTCCTTCTATTTTTCCTTTTCTTCCTCCTCCTCCTCTTCTTCCTTCACCTTCTCCTTCTTCTATTTCTCCTTTTCTTCCTCCTCCTCCTCTTCCATATCTTGAATATCAACACTACAAAAATAACACAAATGAAGTAGAGTACACACACAACAGACATACACACAAACACACACACACACACACACACACACACACACACACACACACACACACACACACACACACACACACACACACACACACACACACACACACACACACACACACACATACACATACAGACACACGTTCCCCTGCATACATTAATCACTCTTCCCTTTCACTTCGTTGCGGGAAATTTAATGTTTCCCGCCAAATTCCACAGTAGTATTAAAAGCAAATATTGGGGTAAGCGAGGCAGCGAAGGGTAGCAGACAGGATGTGGATGATGATGATGATGATGATGATGATGATGATGAAGAGGAAGAGGAGGAGGAGGAGGAGGAGGAGGAGGAGGAGGAGGAGGACAGCTACATACTATGAAATGTGCTAAAAGTGATTGCCTACATTTTGTGTTTATGCTAATATTGTTGTTGTTGTTGTTGTTGTTGTTGTTGTTGTTGTTGTTGTTGTTGTTGTTGTTGTTGTTGTTGTCATAGGGGAAAATAAATCATCATACTCAACAGATTAACAATAACAACAACAAACAAACAAAACAACAGAAGCATCAGCAACAACAACAACAACAACAACAACAACAAAGAAAGTGATCCGTTGCCTTTGTCTCAAATTCTACTTTTTTTTTTTAAATAATCTTAGGAAAAAAAGTGTTTAATTCCTCATTAGCCAAACACTTTTTTTCCCCGAGACAAATATGCTTGATTACTAATTGGTGGGAACTCAGATGTGCATGGGAAAAAAATCAGAGACCAATTATTGAGGAAAGTGGCGAGGGATCTGATAGCAATGTGTTATTATTATTTGTTGTTATTAATCATTCTATCTATCTTTCAATTAATATATTCTAATCAGTTTTCATAATATTTTTTTCTATTCATGCATCTTGTCCATTTTTCTTCAATTTTATTTATGTATTCATTTATCTAAGTATCTAACATATATTCATTAATTCATATTGTCTACTTTTCAATATAAAACACTTAATAATCGCCTTACACAATTACAACTACATAAATACAAGGAGTGGTGATAATGGTAGCAGCAGCAGCAGAAGTATCATAAATAGCTCTTAATACCACGTGCGTTTTCTTAATGGTGTTTTTATTTGAATCACTAATAGAAACCAACAACTTTTCCTGTTTTAAGTTGGAATCTGAGAAAACTTCAATACTTTACTCTAAAGCTTCAATATTTCACTCTAAAGCTTGGTCATTTGTGAGAAGGTCACCAGTACTACCACCACCACCAACAACAACTACAACAACAACGCAATCGACAGTACTACCACCATCAACAACTTCACCACCACCGCAGTCTTCATTTGCTTTTGTAGAAACAGCTTTTCTTGTTTCCTTCATAAGACTGCCATATATCCTGCAAATTCAAACTATATGCTTTTCCTCCTCTTCTCACTCCCCCTACCCTTCTCTTCTCCTCCGCCTCCTGGATTGCGTAAAAGTCCACCATCTGTTCGTTCCCTCTGCCTTACTTCTTCTTCAGCGACACTCTTCTCCACCAATATCATTTCACTTGCCACTCATGCCCCTCATCCTTCCTTCCTCTGTCTCCCTCCCTCCTCCCTTCCTTCTTCCCTAAACTTTCCTAATATAACCCGGTTGGTCGTGTTTCCTCCTCCCTTCCCTTCCTCCTCCTCCAAGTTTCTCTCTCTCTCTCTCTCTCTCTCTCTCTCTCTCTCTCTCTCTCTCTCTCTCTCTCTCTCTCTCTCTCTCTCTCTTCCATTTCTCCCTCTTCCTTCTCTTTCTTCCCTCCCTCCTCTATTTCCCAATCCCTCTACTCCGCCTCCTCTTCCTCCTCCTCCGTTCTACTCGTTCTCTTATTTTTTTTTTATCTTTCCATTCATCATCTTCCCTGTACAACCATCACTGACCTCCTCCTCCTCCTCCTCCTCCTCCTCCTTCTCCTCCATTTTCCGATTACCAAAAGAAGTGGTGCTAAAAAAGTGACGTTGAATTACTGACCCATAAGTCCCGCGTCAGTAGTAGAAGAAAGTCCTCGAGAAATTACAAGGGAGAGACGAGTCAGATTCCGGGAAGATGCCGTTAAGATGACCAGCAGATGTCCAAGGAATAAAAGTTGGTGATTTGTAACCTGTTTCACTTTCGTTATACTCCGGGGTGAATGGATGAACGGAGGACACGCCACGTCATAATAACTGCAATGTGCTTCAAATTCAGTGATACGTCTTGTCAAGTTCCATGTTTTTTTTTCTCCAACTGAACCAGGTTATTAGAGCAAAGCGTCTTAACAAAAGCGTTTCCAGAAAGTTTTCCTCAATTAGAGCAGTCAATTAGATGACTTTATGTGTAAAACCTACTACTATGTTTGGGAACTAACTCAGGTATACATTTTCATGATAACCAGCGCAGCAGACTTAAATATTTTACTGGTTTTGCAGCAATAGAGTATAGAATCGTCCTCTTCGCGTTGTTTCATTATCTAACAATTTATGATCTATTGTTGCCACATAATTAGTAAAAGATCTTAACTAGATATACAAATATTAGACAAAATCTACGATATTTCTGCCTCAAACCTTCTTGGCGTGATCTATTCAACAAATGTGGTCTTAGTTTAGTTTTCCTTCAGTAGAGTACATGCCGAAAGGACGGAGCCGCTGCCTGGGGAAAGAGCGGCTCACATTTCAGTCCTTCGCTCAAGCTGGTACAAAAGATCCACACAACAGAGGT
>NC_059281.1:17047401-17109901 GCF_017591435.1 Portunus trituberculatus
AGGAAGAGGAAGAGGAGTCGTGGAGGCAGACGAGGAGGCAATCCGAGGCTGTTCATTGGTTGAGAGGATCCTTGCGTGAGCTTAAGTATCCAATGAAAGGAACACAAATGATTACAAAGGAAAAACAAACAGTGACCCCGTTCACCTTTACGAGACTGAGAAAACTACTCTATATGACCCGAAGTGAAACGTAGAAAATATAAAGGACACTGCTAGTAAAGGATGCAAAGGATAACACGATAGAAGGAGAGAATAAGCAACGAAAGAAGAAATGATGCAGTAAAGAATGAATAGAGAGAAAAAGCAAGGGAAAAATGAGACAGACAGACAGAGAGAGAGAGAGAGAGAGAGAGAGAGAGAGAGAGAGAGAGAGAGAGAGAGAGAGAGAGAGAGAGAGAGAGAGAGAGAGAGAGAGTCTACTGGCACACATATACGGTGAATGGATGGACAATTAAAAAGAAGGTGGAGAAAGAGAATGAGAAAAACGCTGACATCATCAAAGAGAGGAGAAAAAGGACGAGGAGGAGGAGGAGGAGGAGGAGGAGGAGGAGGAGGAGGAAGAAAAAGAAGGGGAGGATGAGGAGGAAGCCAAAGACGAAGATAAGGGTGAAGGATAGGTAAAGGGAAGGGAGAGAAAAAAAGAGACTATTCATGATAAAAAGAGGAGGAAGAGCAGGAGGAATAGAGAGAAAGAAGAATAGAGAGTAGGAGAAGAAGAGGTGGAGGGAGGAATGGAGGAGACGGAGGAAATTGAGAAGGAAATGGAGAGGAAAGAATGGAGGGGAGGAAGCTGAACATAGAAAGCAGACCCGGAGAGAGAGAGAGAGAGAGAGAGAGAGAGAGAGAGAGAGAGAGAGAGAGAGAGAGAGAGAGAGAGTGACATCAAGATAAAATAATACCACGCAGAACAGAAGGAAGAGAAGTAAAAAAAAATATACAAGAAAAGAGGAGAGAAAAGAGGATTGGGAAGCAAGGAAAGGGTTAAAGAGAGACCGGCTAATGAGATTTAAAGAAGAAAAGCGAAAAAAAGAAACAGATGGAGGAGGAAAATAATAAAAGATGAAAACTGGGGAATAAAAGTGAGAGGGGAGATTGTGAAGAGGAAAGAAGGGATCATATTGGGAAAAACAGGATAAAAAAAAGGAGACGAAGAAAAACAAGGTTAGTAAATGAAGTGAATGGGTAAGAAAAAGCCAACGAGATGAGAGAGAGTAGGGAGGAGTAGGAAAGAAAATAAAATGACTTTGAAGGATAGAGATGAAGACAATAAAGACAAAAGGCTGTGCTCTTAATCAGTTCTGAATCTAATGAGCGCTGCAGAATTTTTAGAGGCCATAGGGATGACCATTTAATCTATCACAGGTCCTTTTCTCTATTAATGATGCAGAGTCCTTCTTAACCCCTGGACTGCCACGTGCTGCATCCTTCCCTAGCTGCAAAACACTCTGAAACGTCTTTATTTTTTCCTACAGCCACAAGTACAGTTACAAGTTGCAAAATGTATCCTACTCAATCGGTAACTTCCTTGTAAATGCTTCGGAAGTCTCCACGCATTGCTTTTGATGTTGCTAGTCATTGTTGTGTGTCACAGCGAGAAAGCTAAACTAACACTGCCACCTACAGAGTAACATAAAACTAGAGACATGAAAGCTCTCTGAAAAACCTCATTAACCTCCACCAGAACCTGCTAAGAGTAAACGAAAAAGGAAAGCCCAATCGTTTTCAAAATACGAACCATAGTGGTGAAAGGAGAACAGGTACTGGTGGTGGTGATGGTGGTGGTGGTGGTGGTGGTGAGATGTGAGGGAATGAAGGGGAACAAGGTACACTATTTCTCCTATGAAGTTCACAAAGGGCCTCTGATGAGCTACTTTGGAGTCTAAATGGACTCAATTTGAAGTATTTCAATAAAGAGAATTACCACTTGTTTCGTAACGTCGGAGAGAGAGAGAGAGAGAGAGAGAGAGAGAGAGAGAGAGAGAGAGAGAGAGAGAGAGAGAGAGAGAGAGAGAGAGAGAGAGAGAGAGAGAGAGAGAGAGAGAGAGAGAGAGAGAGAGAGAGAGAGAGAGAGAGAGAGAGAGAGAGAGAGAGAGAGAGAGAGAGAGAGAGAGAGAGAGAGAGAGAGAGAGAGAGAGAGAGAGAGAGAGAGAGAGAGAGAGAGAGAGAGAGAGAGAGAGAGAGAGAGAGAGAGAGAGAGAGAGAGAGAGAGAGAGAGAGAGAGAGAGAGAGAGAGAGAGAGAGAGAGAGAGAGAGAGAGAGAGAGAGAGAGAGAGAGAGAGAGAGAGAGATAAAACGAGCTACTGCTATGCTAATGAAGCTTACTCCTTCCCTCAATCTACTTCCTTCCTGTTCTACCTTTCCCCTTCCTCTCTCTCTCTCTCTCTCTCTCTCTCTCTCTCTCTCTCTCTCTAACTAAATGACAGGAAAATTGGCCCTTTCGTCAAGAAGAAATAAGGGAAGGGAATGGAAGGTGAAGGAAGCAAGTATTTAAAACATGAAGGAAGGAAGGAAGGAAGGAGGAGAGAAAGGAAGGAAAGACGAAAAAAAAAATGGAAGGAAGGAAGGAGGTAAGGAAAAAAAGAGCAATGCCACAAAGGAAAGAAATCAATATAATACCTGAAAAAAACGAAAAAAAAGAAAATGAGATACGAGAAGAAAAAGAAGGATCCAGGAAAAAATGAATAAATCAAAAGGTAAGAGATTATTCGTACCACCACCACCACTACCACCATCATCACCATCACCACCACCACCACCACCACCACCTCTCCTAGGTCTTATCTCCTTTCACTCCCTCGTCCTTCATTTTCTTTCCATCATTGTCATCGATAAGCGACTAGCCATCCTCCTATCCCTTACCACATTCTCCTTTACTCTCCCTCACCCTGATTTCCTGCACCATCTTAGCCTCTCTTTATCCTCCTTCATCCTCTTCTCACTCTCCCCACACCCTTCACCGTGTCTATTATTCTCGTTCTTTCTATTCTTGTTTCCATAATTCATTTCATCTTACCTTTCCTCACTCGTATCTCATTCACCAGTAATTTTTGAAGCAGCTTTTGTCTCATCTCTTGTAGTCTCGCTTCCACTCACCTCTCTCATATTATTCTCACTCATACCATACCCTTTATTACCTCACTCTCACGCATGTTTCCTCTTTCATCTCTTATGTATCTATCCTTCCTCTTAGCATGTCTTATCTTACTTCCCCATTCATTCCTCATCCCTAAAACATTCGGTCTAGTCTTGGAAATCATCTGTTCATTCATGCATTTCACACGTATCTTCCTTGATTCCCCACGGAGCTTTATCATTATTATCATCAACCTAAGTTCTAGTCACTATCTAATCGTATAACACTAATTTCAATTCAATACATCCTTCATATACACCTTTTACTAACTGCCATCCCTATTGTATTTCTTTTCTCCTCTAAATTAGCTATCTCTGTCTATCCCGGTTTATTTATCTTCAAACTAACTATGTCTCGTCGAAAACTTAAATTCCTGGTTTTTTTTTCCGTCTTTTTCTTACTAATATGTCTGTGTACCTTCGTCTTTCTTCCCTTAACTAGCTAACAATGCAAAATCACTAACACATCCTGTCATTTTATACCATTCATCATTCAACATCTACACTATGACTTTTGACCTCTCCTGCAACATTCCTGACCTTCCCTTAGCTGACCTAATCTGACCTTAAACGACCCCGGATTTCTCACCTTGGCTGCACCCACTAGCATTTTCCCACACGTTCACTTCTTTTGACTTAATTTGACCAGTTGCAATTCCTTGGCTCTTCCCCTTTGACCTTGGATGCCCTTGCTTGACCTTGCCTGACCTTGCCTGACCTCTCCTCCCGTCCCTGGTTAAGATAATGACCAAATAATCAAGGAATTCAAGGGTCAAGGTTGCCAGTGTCCTGTCCAGCGTCTGTTTGTCTCACTTAAATTCCAGCGTGGTGCGTGGAGGGAAAGGAAGGAAGGAGGGAAGGAAGGAGAAGAGATGAAGAGAGAAGGGGTGTCTCTCTCTCTCTCTCTCTCTCTCTCTCTCTCTCTCTCTCTCTCTCTCTCTCTCTCTCTCTCTCTCTCTCTCTACCATGCGTGTGTGTTTGTATGTGTAAATTTAGAGAGAGAGAGAGAGAGAGAGAGAGAGAGAGAGAGAGAGAGAGAGAGAGGGAAACGTAGATAACAGAAGTCTATCTCATTTATGTATCGTGTGTTTTCCTTCCATCATCACCACCGCGCTGCCACCACCACCACCACCACCACCACCACCACCACCACCACCACCCCTTCTTTTTCATTTCGTCGTCATTAACTTGGAATCAAATCTCAGCATTTTGGCATTATTAGCGTTAATTTGTGCAGTTCTATCTCATTACCTGGTGACCGCAATTAAAAGTGAGGATCAGTCACGTCTAATTAAGGGCCAGGTAAGGGTTGGCTCACCTGTGTATTGTGTAGTGGTAATGTTTCCTATCCTGTTTCTTTCTTTTTCCTAAATTTTCGGCGCTTTTCATTTTTTTTGTTAGTTTATTTTAACGTATTTTCATTCAACGACATCAATTTTATTCATGTTTTGGTTTCCTTTCTTTCATTCCTGTTATTTTTCTCTTTTCTCACTAATATCTTTTTTATGTATTTCCTTCATTTAATCCATTTTCTTCCTTCTTCTTCCTCTTCATTGTATTCCTTAATTTATCATACCGTCTTTCCTTTCCTCTATCACCAATTCTAGTCTTTCAATTTATCCTCCTATTCTCCCTTCCATAATCCCTCCCTCTTCCTCCCCCAACACTCCTCATTTCCCTCTCCTTCCCTTCCTTCCCTTCCCTCATTTTTCATTATCATTCCTCCTCCTTCCCTCACCCGTCTCTTCCCCTCTTGCACCTCCCCTCCCTCGTTCCTTCCTTCAATCCATATGGCACTTTCCCCCTGTCCGTGCTTCTCCCCTCACCGCCCAGCCCACCCTCCCTCCCTCCCTCCCTCTCGTGTCATCCCCTCCATCTGCTCCCCTCCTCTCTGGTTCCCTCTCCCTCTTTAATAAAGGGAAACAGGCGAAGAGTTAAACACGGGAAAAATATTACATATGAACAAATGTCTGCCATTCCCCGTCCATAAAGCAAAGCGAAATTGAAAACTGTAAATGTTGTTTTTCATTATTTGTTACCATGTTTTTATTATGCAGACGGATAGATGGATAGATACATACATTATGAATAGACAGATAGATACATAGAAAGATAGGTAAAACAGATAAAATGATAGACTGATAGAGAGATAAATGTACAGACGTAGAGATAAAAACACATACATACATATACATACATGCATATATACATATTGTACAGATAATGCATATATAAAATAAAGATATGCATTTTGAGCAGTGAACAGACATCCTCACACCACACCCTTATAATGTAAAGTAACGAAGTGGACAAAAGAAAAACAGGAGATGGAATAATGAACATACAGAGGAGGGAATGAAGGGGAAATCACCTTTCACAAAAAAAAAATAAAATAAAATAGCAGAAAAAAAGTTAAATAAAGAACAAACACTGGAGGGGATGAAATGCAAGGGAGCGAATGAGTCAAATTAATCATTTCCTTTGAAAAAAAAAAATAAGACACTCACAAACAAGTGGTAAATGGAGACAAAACTCGGATAAAATAACAGGATGAAGTAAAAGGGATTAAACTTTATTGTTATCTTTAAAAACTCAAGTAGACAGCACAATACTTAGAGGAAATCTGTGGTGGGAGAGCCTTGTGTTAAGCAAATCTGCGCTATTTACACCGTTTATTTCGTCTGAAGGAGTGAGCCGGTAAAGCTTCGAGAATCTCCCTTACAATAAATACTCACCGTGCAGTTTTGGGAGGAGCAACAAGAGGGAATGTCATATAAGGGTTCTTCTATTTCCAGCCTCCACTGCCTCATTCTAAGGTAAGCCAGACACACTTTAAAACCATAATAAAATAAAAGTAAAAGAAATACCATTCACAAATATATATGAAAAAAAATATGCAGTTTTTTTTCCAGCAGCATCATAATATATTCATTACTTGTCACCTGCTTCAATCAAATTACCATATTTCCATTTACAGGTGAACATTTTTTTGTATATGAAACTCATTAATAATTTCTTCGTCCACTGAATGTTCTGAAACAAAGAAATATGAAAAAATAAACACGGAGAGAGAGAGAGAGAGAGAGAGAGAGAGAGAGAGAGAGAGAGAGAGAGAGAGAGAGAGAGAGAGAGAGAGAGAGAGAGATCAGTACTTGTCAGCCGCAGAATTTGGGCTATAAGGCTGAAAACACGGGGCGGGATAAGAGCAAAGCGCCAATGGGGAGATCTGGGAGAGTATAACAAGAGAGGAGAGAGAGTTGGGGAATAGTTAAGCGGAAATGAGGAAAGGGCGGTGACGGGACACACAGGATGGACGAGACGAAGAATATGAGTAGAGAAGGGACCTCGAACCTGAGCTTTTCTGTAAACTTCACGACTGGGATTTATTTTTTCTGACTTGACGTGCATATCTTTTGTTTTAACACATTTACTGGTCTATGACACGTAGATCTTAAATTAAATAGGACTATAAGAAACTGCACTTTGTTTTATAGACACATCTAAACAATGTACTAACTAGACAAAGGAAATATTTCTAATAAGGATAGTGAAGAGAAAATTAAATATCAAACATCATATTAGTCGAAAAGGAATGACTAAAAGCGTAATTGGTAACAAAACTATCAACATAAATTGCTGAATGAAAAACAATATTGACATGACTTTAAACGCAACACGATGAGCAGACAATTAAAAAAAGATAATACCGTTCTCATTAACCTCGAGGATCTATTGAAAACTTACACAGGGAAAAACATATCAGAATTAAAGAGCAATATTTTAAGGGCAAGATAATCACTCATTATCTCTTATTTCATGGAATCTTTTACGTTCGTTACAAAGCCAATCAAGAGATAGAGTCATTTGTAAAGAAACACTCACGTCTTCAGTCTTTCATTAATGACTCCAATTAACCAATTAAAAAAGATTTGTAAAAAAGAAATCATTTTATTTTTTCGTTCGTCAAATAAAAATATAAGTTCTTCCCTTCCATCCCTCTCTTCTTCCCCTCTCTCCTTTATTTCCTCCAATTTTGATTCCCCTTGGATGTGTTTTATCAATTTCCTCTCTCTCTCTCTCTCTCTCTCTCTCTCTCTCTCTCTCTCTCAGCCTCACTCTTTCCCTAATGTATTTTTTCTCTCTTAATTTGCACAATAAAAGAATGAGTAAACGTCATCTCACACAGGTTCACGAGTATTGGATATGATCATCAGTTAACTTTCCTGCAGGTAACAAGGGACAGTCTATTCCCAGCTGGCAAAGAGGGAAGGAAGGATGTTAGGCGTGAGAGGAGAAATAAAACATTGGTGTCCCGATACAAGTTCTGACATAGGCGGCCCTACAAATTCTATATGGTGCCACGAAGTCTCCAGGCTCCAGGAAACAGAATACAATGCTCTCCTAAATAATAGCATGGGAAGCTTGCAATACTTATCTTTAACTTTTACTGAAATGGTAATTCTAATAATGCTGAGAGTTTGTTCTTTAGGGATATTCTTTGGAGGGGAATAAGAAAATATAGATATGAGATTAATTTCTTCATTTCGAGAATATAGAAGCGTTTAAATGACTGGTATAAATATAAATCACTGAAAAATCGTATAAGTGATTATAGGAAAACTTCTTTAGCACCAAAAAAGACTCTACAGGGACACAACTATGACAAAGAAAGAGATTGAGGCACGCGGGGAGCATCAAGTCATCTCACGACCATCAGAGACGACTCCCTGCTGCGACACTGCCAATAAAAACGACAACTTTTGCGAACTTTTAGCGGTGACGTTCTGAGAATATCTTTTCCTGTGACGACACGCCCACCAGCACGCGACCATTAGGTGACGACTAAGACCCGATAAACCTGACATCCCCCGAGACGACCCCTGCCTCTCAGCAAACCATCCCGCGACGACCATCCATTCCCGCCTCATTAAGTCCCTTTCAGAGGAGGAGGCGAAGGGAAATAGCAGCGGGAGGAGACCGGGCGAGGGGAGCCAACTTCCTTCCAGCCCCATTACTCGCCAGGCCAATCTTTTCCCTTCAAGACTTAAGCGTCACATTGTTCCTTGCACCACTCCCTCCCACAGCCCCCCTCCTCACACGCTACCCTCCACCCCAACTCCTCTCTTCTTCCTACCTACTCTTTCCATTGGGTCTTTCTCCTCTTTCTCATCCTTTCTTCTGGCGCTGTTCCTCTTCCTCTTATACTTCCTCTTCTCCTCTTCCTCCTCCTCCTCTATTACGAAGTGACAGGCACGAAGCGCGGTAGAAAAATATCAAAACTAATAGTCTGTCACCTTTCCTCGCACCCCAAAAATTGCAGAGTATAACAGTTAAAAAGTATACAATGGCCTTTTTTTTTCCTTTTTCTTTTTTCCCAGCACCATTCACACAGCCAATCTCGTGAGTCAATACGCTAACCATTTTGTGAAGAAGCTTTTCCGTGAGCAGCGTAAAGTGACGGCTCGGGGCTTGGTCGCATGGCCGCCAACCGATCGTCAGGATGGGGCAATTAATGGGCAAGGCGCGGGTCACGGGTTCCCATTGGCAGCGCTGACCGGCGGGTATATACAAAAGATTCCTTTGCATCGATTCTCTTCCACCCACTCACTCTTTTTTTTTTTTTTTTTTTCATTGGTCTTTACTTCTTCTTGTTCCTCTGTTCTCTCCTCTTCCTCTTTCTTCTCATGTTTATCCTTCTTTTTCCTTGATTTTCTTCTTTCTTCCTCTTCCTTCTTCTCCTCCACCCAATCTTATTTTTCTCTGTATGCTGAATAATCCCCACCAAAAAACAGCTCTCTAATGATAGACAGATTTGCAGCTGTGAAGAGTAATAGTGAAAATATGATGGGTATTGATGGGATGATGGCTGAGGCTGGATGAACTGTCGGACAGAGTGTCATGGGGGAATAATGGATTTTGATGGGGAAAGATTCTAATGATGTTAGGGACAGAGTGTCGAGTTGTAATGAGAAGCAATGAGTAGTGATGGGAATGGGTGGAGAGTGGAAGGCACAGGATGGATGTAGAGTGATGGATATGCCTAATTATAAGTATGGATAGTGCAGGATCGTGTTGACTGAAAGGATGTTTGTTTATCCCCACATGTTTGGTAAAGCCGAGCTCGATAAAGATCATGGTATACACACAAACAGGCACATACACCCACACACACCCACCCACATACACAAAACACTCATACTACAATCATGAAATAAAATGTTGTGGCTCTTTTAGTAGTGGTAGTAGAAGTAGTCGTAGTAGTAGTAGTAGTAGTAGTAGTAGTAGTAGTAGTAGGAGGAGGAGGAGGAGGAGGAGGAGGAGGAGGAGGAGGAGGAGGAGGAGGAGGAGGAGGAGGAGGAGGAGGAGGAGGAGGAAGAGGAGGAGAAGGAGGAGGAGGAGGGGGAGGAGGAAGGGAGAGAAAGAGAGAGAGAGAGAGAGAGAGAGAGAGAGAGAGAGAGAGAGAGAGAGAGAGAGAGAGAGAGAGAGAAAAAGAATTTATACACTACTTACGAATATAATCACTAAGAGAGTGCACAAGACTTGAAATATACACGATGACTGATGAAAGCAAAAGAACGAGGAAGAAAAAAAATAAAAGAACAGTCAAGCAAAAGCCCTAAACCAGAAGCTCAGGAATGTTTACTGACACGGGGAGGGAAGGGAACACTTTTATACACAGCAGGGAGGGACAAGAGGAGAGCGTCGTGGTTTATAGAACGAACTAAAGGAGAAGAGACTCACTCCCTACACCGTGACTCTTCTCGCCACCACTTCGCAGGCATTCTTGACCGCTGTGGCTTTGTAGGAGTTTTAAATGAGACACAAACGACAGACCAAGGAGGAATCTATACATGAGAGTGTGTACTGGAATCAATTTCTGCTGATGAAAGAAATATTAACACTTAAATTTTGTAATAATGTGGCGAATTAAAAAATGGAATTTTGCGTGACTGAGGTTGCTTCATTCCAAACTGCATCTTTAGTGACAGATTACTGACTGTTTTATATAATTTCTACTGTTCAAATATCAAACAATTTTTTTTTACATTACTGACTTTCCTGCAACCGTTATCTATAATGCCAGTAAGTTTTAAAAGTTGATGTGTTAAGAAGCATACGAGGAATACTAATTTTCCTTGATGGCGCAACTCTAGGGCATAAGTTTGGCTGGAGTCGAAGCAGAGCAAGCGAGAGTTGTAGGTAAAAAAGAAAGTAACGGAGTTTGATATCCAAGACGCAAATTTCCAAACCTCGCAGGACTTCGCTGTCCGCTGTGGATCATCGAACACAAACTTGAGCGTGACAGGCGCGGACTGGAAGGAAAAAGTGGCCTCGATTTGCAATAACCGAAGCAGAACCAGACTTCAAGAAAGTTTGACATTGATATGAACTCGTGTCAAAACTTTAAAATGAAAATAACAAGAGGAAGGTGAGTGGTGCGGCGAGGCGTGGCATTAGTGAGGGCAGTATTGGCGCGGCCTCCTCAGTTATTACGATTAGAGACACGTCAATCTCAATTTTGTTTTTAAATTGAGCCTATCCTGCAATTCAGGACCAGAAACGCACTGCACCACACCTCAACTCTTTTATTTTCCACCTTTACCTGTGAAAACTCGTGATGGGAAACACTGATATTCCAGGAAGCATCAAATACCTGTCACCTGCCACTACATCCTCAGATTTAGTTGATTCTAGGCTTTACTGCGACGCGCCAATAACAGGTATCGCCGCTGACACAACACAAGTGGCGCTGCACACACACATAAAGCTGAGTGCCAACCTGACCTGCAAACACCGATATCTTAATGCGAGTAAACACTGAACCTGCCACCTTAGCAAACTCCGACACGTAAACTCAAAAGAAGACGCGAAAACACGCATGAAAGGAACAGTAAAAAAGAAGGTTAAGGTGATTCTTCCTCTAATTTCACCCCCTCTATTGAGTCGCCTTGTGAGTCGCCTTCCTTCACACCGCCACACTGCGCGGGACACAATTTTCCAGTTAAACGAAGCTGGTTCCTGGATTTTTACTTTTCCGCGAAGCTTCGATCCGCGATTCTCTGTTAGTGACGCAGAGACTTTTTTCGTGTGTGTATGTGTGTGTGTGTGTGTGTGTGTGTGTGTGTGTGTGTGTGTGTGTGTGTGTGTGCTCTTTCTTAAATGATGCCAGATATTTCTATTGATGTATTTATCCAATTCATTATGTAATATAACAAAATATTCCAAAAGTTCTTCTGACTTTCATTCATTCCAAGCAGCTAACACGAGAGGAATTTTTACTTATATATTTAACAAAAACATTCTTTGCATTATGTCAACACTCACATGTTCTGTCACTTTTTTCATGTTAACTTGTCCACTCTTTTCATATCCAGAACAATGCAAATACTATGGCTGTTTCCATTTTTCCCTGCTTTCCTTCTTTCTCATAATTCATAGGAAGGATTTTACTATTTTGAATTATTGCTTATGGTATGGCCCATTTCATATTTCTTTCGTATTTAGAAGCATTTCGGCGCTTTGCTTCCAGTATGTTATAAGAAACACTAACAAAATTTACCAGAGCTTATGATTCCAGTATTAGTTCCATGAAAGATCTACATCACCACATCCCAATGAGAACCAGCCCAATAATTTTCATGGTCTTTGGAAAGATCCCAATTAGAGTGTAAAGCGTTTAAGAACGAGTCTTTAGTATCATTCCCGAAGGCAATTTTTCATTTTCTTTATTCTTTTCAACTAGGTCAGGCTTACCACAGGTGCGCTCGGGGATCTCGGTAGGGAGGGTGGCTGGAGCTCATGAAAAATGGCGAGGCGGCACCGGTGTCTGGCTGGAGTGAATTTAAGGTCGGTGCCTGGAGGACGTGTGTTGCAAGGAAAGGTGTATCAAGGTGTATCGTGCTCGCCACCAGCTTCCCAATGATCGCGCCCCTTCCCTAAAGTGACAGAGTGGCGGTGATAATCCTGACCAGAGAGAGAGAGAGAGAGAGAGAGAGAGAGAGAGAGAGAGAGAGAGAGAGAGAGAGAGAGAGAGAGAGAGAGAGAGAGAGAGAGAGAGAAACCATATCCATTTTCCTCTATCTTAAAAATGTAAGGCATATGTAACGACACAAGTTTTAAAGAAAAAAGAAAGAAGAGAGGCTATAAAAAAGAAAAGAAACTGTAGGATTTCATCTCCCCTACCCTTCACATGTCACCCCCACCCCATTGTCCTCTCCCCATCACACCTGGTCCTTCCCATCACTTCCCTCTTCCCCTTCACTACCCCAGACCACTCTCCTCTCTCCTTCACCCTTCTCGCAAAAGCCATCAGACTTCACCCGTTCCCCGTAAACCATCCCTCTCCCTCTCTTTTTCCCTCGCTCCCTCTTTCCGATAAAAAAAAGATTGTCAATTGGATCAGAATTTCTTACTCTGTCAGAAACTTTGTTGTCAGGAATGTGGAAAATTTAGTCTCATTAGGAAGAGATAGACAGACGGAGAGACAGAAAGAGAGATAAGGCAGATAAACGAGCACAATCAGCAGACAGGCAGGTAAAGAGACAAACAGACAGACAAATGAGCAGATTGAGCAGGCAGGCAGGCAAATATACAGATACACGTAAAAACAAACACACGACCACAGAGGGACGGACAGACAGACATACTCTCACCGACTGAACCAGCAATTAAACAGCCGGACAAAACAAGTACATAAACAGGGAAAAATTATACGTATTAATAAAGTTTGAAGAAAAGAAAATAAGGAGAGTGACCCAAGAAGTAATAGAAAAATTGTAAGATTTCGAGAAACTACTGTCCACTGCTTGAAAGTTTCTGAGTATCCTATAGTTCTCCACATCCTAATGCTTATCTTTTGTAATAGATATGGTTTATTATCATAGCGAACTCCTAACACATTATCTCTTCAAGCGAAACGATCTTGCCTGCTGTTGGAAATAAAATTATAATTGTTCTTGATAATTCTTCACTAATCGGATTCAAGTCATCAATAGCTTTTGCATGTTAAGTGGTAGTGTAGCAGATCGCTTTTCATTAGATATTTTGGTAGAGCAGCAATGTTTATTTCATATAGTGTTGTAGGTGTTGACCGGCCCTCGCAACAGCATATGTCGAGCACTATTCTCATCATCGTCGTGCTCATGACAATCACCACCACCAGGATGAGCAGCCATCACTGTGCCACACTCCACGGCGCTTCATCCGCCTCCCGCATCACTGTCTAACGTTTCGTCTACTCCAAATCACACTGAGGTATTTCTTTCAGTTTTCCTTCATTGTTTTCCACCTCGTCTGAATGTTTCCCTCCCGCACCGCACCGCTGCCTGGTATCGGCCTAAAGGTGGACACACACACCGCTCCAATTAGTGACGCTAGGGTGAGGGCGTGGGAGCGGGTGTGCTTTGTACAGAACTGATGGGCCTTTAAAAGCAGCTTAATTTCTCTGTTAACCGAGGAACAGCCATTAGGGAAGGATTACGTTCCTTAAATCCAACGCCAGACACAAACAATAGCACGCAACTGACCGAACACTTTCAATTATATAATTTAGATATACGTCACTGGTGATTAGCGAAGGTAATTAGTCAACTGACACCTTTCTATTAAAATTCATGAGTAATTACCCGATATTATCCCTAATGTTACGTGCGTTTGGCTTTGTGGAAGCCTTGTGATATTCGTGGTTGGTGTTTGCACAATAACCGTAACGTTTACCTTGGATATAAGTTCAGTTTTCATTAATTTTCAATACACTGCATCACTCTGAGCCCGGCGAGGCTTCATCCGAGCATAACACTTTGCATCATTAGAACTTATGGCTGCCAGACTAATTATGGCTCCTGTTGCCCGTTTTAGTTTGGGAATAATGAGAGACCAGCTTACCTGAACGTTACCTGGTGCTCTCTCTCTCTCTCTCTCTCTCTTGTTATTGACAGAAAAAGAGATATGTAAATAGACAAATAGAAAAATAGACGCATAGGTAGATAAATAAGTAGAGAGAAAGGCAAACAATGAAACAGATAAATATATAGAGACAGGTGAACAAAATATACACACACAAAAATGACCTAGAAAGACGTAGATACAGAAATCAATACAAAGGTAGAGAAAAAAAAATGACAAAGAAAAGACAAATTCAAGGAGGTGAAAGGCGCAGAGATGAGTTAACCGAGAGGAAAATGGGGGAAAAAAGGGAGCAAGGCAGGGAGTGGATGAAAAGTCTTACATCGCACTGCAGGGAAGGAAGACAGAGGGAGGACAAAAGGCGACGCTGAAGAAAAGAAAGAGGGGTGAACAATGAAGAGGAAAATTCCAGAGAAGACTAAGAACGTGAAGGAAGGAAGGAAGGAAGGAAGGATGGAGGGAAGGAAAGGGGATAGACAAAGATTCCACAAAGGAAAAGGGAAAGGAGGGGAAAAGGAGACTTGATAACTGAAGCGGGGAAAGAAAAAGAAAGACAGAGATGAAGAGGGAAATCTAAGGTGTAGAGATGTAGGTGAGAAGAGGAAGAGGGAAAGAGGGGAAGAATGCAGAAAAGAGAGATATACGAAGGGAAAATGAGAGAAGACAGGAAAAACGGGGACACGATATCTGAAGCGAAGAAACTCAGGTAATGACATAGGTGAAGAGGAAAATTTAAAGAAGGAAGAGAGGAATCAAGGAGGACAAAGAGAGATAGAGAGAGAAAGACGAATAGAGAAGGAAGAATAAAAAAAAAAAACGAGCACATGATAACTGAAGCGAAGAAACTGAGGCAATGAGAGAGATGAGGGAGAAAATCTAAAGGGAGAAAATGGTAGAAGGGAAGGAGAGAGGAATAGAGGAGGTAAAAAAAAAAAAAAGAAAATCTATCGAACATTCCAACAATCAGCTAACGATCCCGGTTCTGAGGCCGAGCGAGATAAAGAGCTTCCAGGATTAAAAAGAAAAACGTGAAATGAGACATAGATGCAGGGAAGAAAGAAGGAGAAGGAAAAAGAGAAGGAGAATGAGGAAGAGGAGGAAAAAGACAAGGGAGGGTGATAGAAGGAAGAAGGAGCATCAACTCAGAAGTATAAGGCTTAGGAAGGTTTGTCGCCATTACTTCAACGGGACAAAAGGTTGAGATCCATGACAAAGAAACAGCAAGCCTCGCTCCTAATGACTCCGTGACGTTACTGAGGTACAGTGGCTAAGAATAGAATGTGACTCACTACTACTACTACTACAACAATTACTACTACTACTACTACTACTACTACTACTACTACTACTTCATTTTAACTGCCACAACTACCACCACCACTCGCATATTATTACTACCACTACCAGCTGAATTTTCACCATTATTACCACCACCACCAGTACCACCATCCGCACCAACACCACCACCACCACCACCACCACCACCGACTTCCATCTGACGTAATACAGCAATCAGCATAAGAATAAAGACAAACACGAGCTCTCTCTCTCTCTCTCTCTCTCTCTCTCTCTCTCTCTCTCTCTCTCTCTCTCTCTCTCTCTCTCTCTCTCTCTCTCTCTCTCAGGTACTTATCCAAATTCAATACTATAAATTTACATAAGGAAACGGAAGAGAGGAGAGGAAAAAGAAAGCAAAAACATCCGAACTACCAGGGTTGGGAGGAGGAGGAGGAAGAGGAGGAGGAGGAGGAGGAGGCGGAGGAGGTGATAGAGGACTGAAAAGAGGGGGAGGGTGAGGTTGGATGAAATACAAGGAAATAAACGAGAGAATTCGAGGACGAAAAAGAAGAGTACAAGGAAGAGGAGGAGGAAGAAGAAGATATAATAGTAGCAAGACCTGAAAAAGGGAGTGAAGAAAGATAAGAAGATATAGGAAGAAGGAGAGAGGAGGAAGGAGGAAGGAGGAAGAGGAAGACTGAGGGCAGGGAACGCTGGTAGGAATGCTAAGGTGAAGAACTAAACAAAAAAAAAAAGCAAAAATGATCTAATCGCCTCCTGTCTTCCTGTTTGTCTGGACGATACACACACACACACACACACACACACACACACACACACACACACACACACACACACACACACACACACACACACACACACACACTCGGTTCAAGACTTTCTGGACATTATCGATTATAAGAAAAGTTCTCTCCTCTCTCTCTCTCTCTCTCTCTCTCTCTCTCTCTCTCTCTCTCTCTCTCTCTCTCTCTCTCTCTCTCTCTCTCTCTCTCTCTCTCTCTCTCTCTCTCTCTCTCTCTCTAACGTATAAGTATAGGAAAGAGGAACACAAAGAAAAAGGTGAAGAATAAAAGAGAATGATAAGGGAACACAATAACAAAATGATATCATTGTATAGAAGAGAATCAACAGAAGAAAACAGTAGAAAGAAGAAGAAGAAGAAGAAGAAAAGGGAGAGGCAAAAACTTAATTTCAAGAGACTGAGTCAGGGCAACTGCTGAATTACCAAAGAGGAAGAGGGGAAGAGGCGGAGGAGGAGGAGGAGAAGGAGGAACAGAGGGAAAGTGTGGAAAGAAAGGGAGAACTGGTCCTTCGAGAGAGAGAGAGAGAGAGAGAGAGAGAGAGAGAGAGAGAGAGAGAGAGAGAGAGAGAGAGAGAGAGAGAGAGAGAGAGAGAGAGAGAGAGAGAGAGAGAGAGAGAGAGAGAGAGAGAGAGATTCATCCTACAAATATCTTTCCCATTATCTCCACTCCTCACCAACCGGATTCTCTTCTCCCGAACTTGTCTCTCTAAACCTCCTCTGATTTCAATTTGGTCTGATCCTATTTTCAATTTTTCCTTCTCTTTCAATTCTTCTTTTACTTCCTTTCAGCCGCGAGAGTTTGTGGCGATAATGGGTTTAAAAAGTTTGCATTAGGTCACGAGACGAGCAGTGAAATAGACAGAGATGTGAGAGAAGGGAAGAAGTGAAAGAAATGGAAAAAATAATAGACAAGGAATATAACGGATCCTATATAGTACATTAATATAGAACCTATTCCAGCTATCTCTCCTTTCTTCAGGTGTTGGGAAGTGAGCGCCAATAAGCCGTATTGAAGCTGTATTCCTCGCCCTCGGAGCCGCCGTCCTGACAATGTGCTTACGACAGGAGCTTGTTCGGCACACCCTCCTTTCTCCGCCTCCGACTATTTTGTCCTTAACATTCTTTTCAACATTCTTTTCTATTTTCTATTCTGTTCTCCAGGTTTGATTTTTTTATGCTTTTCTATCTTTTTCCTTGTCCAATTCCATTCCGTTCTTCAACTTCTGTCTTCTGTTCGTAGTTTATGTTATTTTATATTTTATATTATTTTCTTTCTATTCGTAGGTCAATAGTTTCTTTCATACCCTCAAGTCCTTATTTTTTTTTTCAACCTATGATTCTATGTAATCTTTTGTAATCCTCTTGGTGTGTTTTTTATTGTCCCCTCTTCCTTCTCCTCACTACTCCTGCTGCGAGAGATACTCCTAACACATGTCTTCCTACTCCATCTACTCTGTCTTCCCCCTCTCCGCCCTCTTTCCAGCACACTACACGAAACTCAATAACTGAGCCAAAGCTAGGCGCAAATCGTGGCTCTCAGGAGTAAAGAGGAGACCTTGAAATTGAGCTCCAGCCTTCCCGCCGACTCCTGCCCTTCCATCCCGGCCCATTCCATCCCCGCCAGCCTGTCCTCCTGTCATGCTGTACAGTAATGGGGAGTCTCCTAGGGCGTAATTGTAACGTGTTATAATGACAAGAGAAGAATAAAGTGGTGCTGATGGTGGTTGTCTTGCAGGTGGTGGTGGTAGCTGTCTTGCAGTTAATGATAAAAATGAAAGAAACAACTAATGCTGGAACAATACCCTTCAGGACTACCTATGTACTACCATTAATACAAATACTGCCACTATCACCATCATTACACTTACCGTCACAGCCATTACCACCACCACTACCAACAATACCATCACCACCACCACCGATTCTTAACTTCCTGCAGTATCGAAATAACAACCTCCTCATACACTTCCGCTAAAAATCTTCGTGTAGATAATTTGCGCAGAAGAGCACTTAGTGGTGAAGGAATGAAGTGAAATAACAGGCAAGACAAACAGGGCGAGGGAACATAATAACAGAGCAGCGGTGAGGGAAAGTAAGCAGTATAACTGAATGAAGAGTGATGAAAATGAATGGATGGGAGAGTGGCGTGGTTATCCTGCTCTGTTTTCTGTTGCTACCGTAGATTACCGGGCAGAGAGAGAGAGAGAGAGAGAGAGAGAGAGAGAGAGAGAGAGAGAGAGATACACTATCAGTCAGATAAGTAGGCAAGTAGACAGAAATGGTGCCAATCACACAGACATATAAAGATAAAAATACTTAGACAATCAATACACACTGAAAACAACATAAGAAATAAATGAGTAGAAAAAGGATAATCGGAAAACATAAATATAAATAAAAAGACATACATTACCTTTTACCCCTCCCTCCACGGACAAACACAAAGGATTTAGACAAACACGGTAATAAAGAAAGCCTACAGCAATGTCGCTGTCACCTGTAGCCATTTTTATACCTGTACTTTTTTGTCCTCCTGATACATTGCGTTAATAATGACAGGGTGTCGATAAGGTGTCTGGGCCAAAACAAGGACAGAAAATATACGAAACCTTATTTTTCTAAACGGACAATCACTGAACAAAATATTACTTAACTTCTTCACTACCTTAACATATTTTCATATTTATTCTGCTTACTATTTGGTGATTTTATACTGCTTCAGACACACATGTGGGGATTAAAAGAGTGTAGATTCTGGCTGTTAATCTTCTGACCTCCATAGAGCTTCCCTTATGTAAATAAAATCATCATATCATGCCCAAAACTCACTGCAAAAACACTTCCCACTATAGAATGGGTTTATATATATATATATATATATATATATATATATATATATATATATATATATATATATATATATATATATATATATATATATATATATATATATATATATATATATATATATATATATATATATATATATATATATATATATATATATATATATATATATATATATATATATATATATATATATATATATATATATATATATATATATATATATATATATATATATATATATATATATATATATATATATATATATATATATATATATATATATATATATATATATATATATATATTGATTTACTTAATCTGTAGATTATTGATCTATTAACGAAACACTGAAATGAGAAAGGCTGCCTAAAAGAAACGGTAAACAAATGAAGTTAAATCTGAGAACACTATGTTGAATTAGGTGAAATAAAAGAAAACCACAACATAAAATAAATTAATCACACATTAACCTCCTTACATATTGAAGAAAACATACTAAGGTCATCATATGTAAATCAATAATGCCTAAGAAGTATCAGAGTAGACTGAACAAACAATCCATTGAGAAACAAGTGAAAAATGCATTCAGGATATTGTTGATTAAGATGAGCTTGACTGGTAATTATTAATGAGTCAGCACTGGAGATATTGACCCAAAAGATGACTGATGACTGGCCCACAAATCCTCGCCGAGAAGAGGGGAGATGAAAGCCGCCAATCAGGGATCAAGGACACGGCAACCAAAACTTAACAGATCACAACCCACACTCTGATTGGTTCCTAACAGTTTTAGTGTATATTTGATGGGTAGCTGTGTTTTATGGTGTCGTGTTGCGCAATGGGACACACACACAAACATACACACACACACACACACACACACACACACTCTCTCTCTCTCTCTCTCTCTCTCTCTCACCTGTCCAATCTAGTGAAGGGGGGCCAGGAAGCGTCACTCACCTGGAAAGAAAAAGAATAAATATGAATAAACGAGGTAAAAAGTGTGTGAATGTGAACTTTCCATTTTGCTGAATGGATTTTCGTAGCAGGTATAAAGAAAGTAATGTATTTGTTTAGTTTTATCACTCACACCACCACCACCATCACCACCACCATCATCACTGCCACCACCACCACCATTATCACCACCATCACTACCCCACTTCCCACTCACCACCAAACCACTTAGTCCTCCCACGCTATCGCCACCACCATCATTATCGCAAATATCATTACCACCTGCACCACCACCACCACCACCACCACCACCACCACCGTCCGTATTCAAAATATCAACAACATTAATGCAAAAAAAAAACGTTTAATAAAAGCCCATGTTACAAGTCAGTTCAAAGCAACCGACACAAAAAATTCTCTCTCTCTCTCTCTCTCTCTCTCTCTCTCTCTCTCTCTCCCTCGTGTTTCCGTATACGCAAACCTTTTAAAATCAAGTTCATGTTCCCTAATAGGAGGAAGAATATTCATGACAGACACACACTCAGCCACTCTGCCAGGTAACCAGCCACTCATACACCCAGCCTGTGCCTCCCAGCCAGTCAGCCACCTCAAACGTTAGTATAGCAAATACAGTCCAGTCGTCCTAGCAGTTAGTGAATCCGTTAGTCAGTCAGTCAATAAGTCAGCCAGGCAGTTTGTCAACCATTCTATCAGTCCTCCGCTAAATTACCAACGCTACCACAAATAATACGTAGAAAAACAAAAGCCATCATCACATTTTTTACAGCCATAACAGACACAAACGCTGGCTTCATTCACCTTCATATGACTTTTCCAAACTGCACCGCGGCCAACTCAATGCCCGTCATCTGTGTTACGCAACACTTGCTAGAGGGAGAGCCTTGACCCCGAACACACACACACACACACACACACACACACACACACACACACACGGAACCACTAACGACACTCATGGTGGGCCGAACGATTCTCCTTCCTCGTAAAAGGGAGGAAAGAGAGGCCAGTGGAGGGTAAGGGAACAGCAAGGGAGGTAAGGGAGCGGGCAGGGAGAGGGAAGGGGATACTGGAGAGGAAAGTGACGGAGAAAGGAGAGTGGAGAGATGGAGGAAAGGGAAGCCGTGCTGAGTGAGGTGTTGGAGGGGGAAGAGGATGAAAGAGGGTACAGGGAGAGGAGGGAGGAGGGTAAGGGAGAGGGTATGAATAAGAATGGGAGGTAAGGAAGAGAGGAAGGAAGCGAAGAGTAATCCACACACTTGAGAATATTGATGTGCTAGTCAAGACACTTCTGTATTAGGAATTGGAGGCTGAGACCTGAGTGAATGTACACAGAATACTACCATTTATATTCATGTGATACTAAGCAGAATGAGAGAAAAAAAACATACAGAGCGTAGAAGAACACAAAGAAATATAAAGAAAGGACGAGAAAGAAGAGGTGGATGAGGAGAAGGAGAAGGAAGAAAGTGCAGTTTTCGTGATCTTTCTTTTTTTTTTCGTGCACAAATAGGAAACACACACCTGCTATCCTCTTGTTAAGTCTAGTGCTCTCTCTCTCTCTCTCTCTCTCTCTCTCTCTCTCTCTCTCTCTCTCTCTCTCTCTCTCTCTCTCTCTCTCTCTCTCTCTCTCTCTCTCTCTCTCTCTCTCCACGTCACCACTGCAGTGCGGCAGCTTACCCTCCCAACCAAGTACTTCAATATGTATTTATAAAACCGAATGAAAAAATGCACACACACACACACACACACACACACACACACACACACACACACACACACACACACAATGTACGTTTAATGGGCAAACGTTCCCTTCATTGTACCGAAACGTTTCATTAGAGTCAGAAGCGTGCATGTGTACGACAGAGAGAGAGAGAGAGAGAGAGAGAGAGAGAGAGAGAGAGAGAGAGAGAGAGAGAGAGAGAGAGAGAGAGAGAGAGAGAGAGAGAGAGAGAGAGAGAGAGAGAGAGAGAGAGAGAGAGAGAGAGAGAGAGAGAGAGAGAGAGAGAGAGAGAGAGGAGAGAGAGAGAGAGAGAGAGACGGGGGGAGAGAAGATTGGGGTTCATCCTGACTCACAAACGCTTAATGCTGTCTGTGGCAGGTGACGTATGTCGGCAGAGGAGGAGGAGGAGGAGGAGGAGGAGGAGTGAGGGAGGAGGAGGAGGAGGAGGAGACGAGGAGGAGGAGCAAAAGGAGGAAGAGGAAGTGGGAAGGAAACGAACTGAGATGAAAAGTAAAAAGAAAAAAGAAACAAGTCAGATAAAAGAAAGAAGAAAAAAACACTCTTAAAATGCAGTATAAAGTGTTTTTATCAACAAAGCAGAGAGTCTTGAAAATGTAAAAGAATATACGTGTAAAAATTCTAAGGCATATAGAAAGAGAAGATGAGGACATAAATAAAGCAACTCTGAATGGAAAACAAGAAGAAAAGAGGAAAAAGAGAAAGAAAGACAAACAAAGTCGTATCATTTATATATTTATGTGAGATGATAAAAACTGCTCTCTCTCTCTCTCTCTCTCTCTCTCTCTCTCTCTCTCTCTCTCTCTCTTCTCTCTTATTTCTTCTTCCATCCTTTCCTTTTTCTCCTCCTCCTAATCCTCCTCCCCCTGCTTCTCCTACTCCTCTTCCTCCTCCTCTTCTTTCTCCTCCTGCTCACCCTCCTCCCCCTCCTCCTCCTACTCCTCTTCCTCCTCCTTCTTCTCTTCTTCCTCCTCCTTTTCCTTCTCCTCCTCTTTCATTTTTTTCTTTTACCTCCCTCTCAGTAACTCACTCCGTCATAATCTTCACTTTCTTCATAATATTCATTTAAGCAATTTCCACGCATATATCAGGCTCAGTCCTCCGTCGTATCTATCAAAGAAAGAATTAAGTTTCTGCCCTGCTATTCAGCCCTTTTTCTGTCTGTCTGTAAGCCTGTCTTTCTGTCTGTATGTGTGTGCTTGTGTCGCTAAACCTTTACGTCTGCTCATCACTTTGTCTCTGTCAGTCTGTCTGTCTCCTCGGCTCTTCCAGTGTCGGGGTGATTGGATTTCTGTCTGTTAGTCCGAAGAGAAGCAGTAATTAAAGGCACCGTGTTTTTTTTTTTTTTTTACTTTTTTGGCATATTTCAATGTTTTCTTTTTCTCTTTTGGTGTTTTTTTTTTTTTATTTCCAGGAACTATTACCACTAAGAGCGAGAGCGAGCAAGCGACCAAGAGAGAGAGAGAGAGAGAGAGAGAGAGAGAGAGAGAGAGAGAGAGAGAGAGAGAGAGAGAGAGAGAGAGAGAGAGAGAGAGAGAGAGAGAGAGAGAGAGAGAGAGAGAGAGAGAGAGAGAGAGAGAGAGAGAGAGAGAGAGAGAGAGAGAGAGAGAGAGAGAGAAAGAATGTGTGTGTAAGCATGTGTGCGTGTGACATACTGCCATTCACTGGTACCAACTATGTATCTTCTGCGTCAGTCTTCATGCAAACCTTTCATCATATAAATTGTCCATGGCTAAGAATATAACTCTCTCTCTCTCTCTCTCTCTCTCTCTCTCTCTCTCTCTCTCTCTCTCTCTCTCTCTCTCTCTCTCTCTCTCCTGAACTGTAACTGAATCAGGTCACTATTTTTGGATAGAAGTCATCGATCTATGTGCACAGAAACACACACACACACACATACACACACACACACACACACACACACACACACACACACACACACACACACACACACACACACACACACACACACACACACACACACACACACACACACACACACACACACACACACACATACACAAACACACACATCTGCGTATTGAAGCAGTGCAATATGGAAAAATAAATGATGAATTCAGCCAAACATTTATGAAAACAAATACGTAAAGAAAATTTTGACTCATGAATATAGAAAATGACGTTAAATGTAATGGAATGAATAATAGTGAAATAACAAATAAATAAATAGGAAATACTTGTCGTGATGCCGATGAAAAATTGTGCATCAAACTTTCTGAAAAATATTACCTGGAAATATATATGATTTTTTTTTATTGAATTAAACCAATAGTAATTATGATAACACTCTTCATCATCAAAAAGGCTGTGTGTGTGTGTGTGTGTGTGTGTGTGTGTGTGTGTGTGTGTGTGTGTGTGTGTGTGTGTGTGTGTGTGTGTACCACTGCTCCCCTCTTCCAGCACCGATATATAACACAGCAGTCGAATATCATATCGAAAAACGAAATGATCTTTTTTTTTTTTTAATTGAAAATAGAAAGCAAATAATATCCAGTACATGTGATAGGGTGTAGGGGAAAATATAATCCCTCTCCCTTTCAGTAAAGCATTTGCCAATAAGACTTACAATGAAATTACAGAAATTATAAAAAATTAAACTGTGGATAAGAATTACTGATATGTATTGACCGCTTCTTGAATTACAGACAACTTCCCCCTCCTAACCTGTCTTACGATATGCCCAAGACAATACAATAATTGCCACTGGTTGCGAAAAGTTAAGGTATTATACTGCTAAGGATACGAAATCTGAAGCTACGCCATTTAAACTTTCTAATTCGTTATCAGCTTTGCTATTAAAGTTTATATGATGGTGATTGTCTTTGGTTTACTATTACTACTAACAGTACTACTATTACTACTATTTCTACTACTACTACTACTACTAATAATAATACTATTTCTACTTCTACAACTACTACTATTATTACTACTTCTACTACTACTACTACTACTACTACTACTACTACTACTACTACTACTACTACTACTACTACTACTGCAACTACTTCTACTACTACTACTACTACTACTACTTCTACTACTACTATAACAATAATGATAATAAAATAGTACCAATATATTAACTTGACTAAAACAACAAATATCTATAAAAAGCAACTGAATAAGATAAACTCCTCTCTCTCTCTCTCTCTCTCTCTCTCTCTCTCTCTCTCTCTCTCTCTCTCTCTCTCTCTCTCTCTCATTACCGGTGCCTCCAGCGCTACTCTTACCAGGTCCCAAACTTCATTAGGGACGAAGGTAAACCGCTGTAACACAAAGGCAAAGAAAATAGTACATGACAAGAAGAAGAAGAAGAAGGAGAAGAAGAAGAAGAAGAAGAAGAAGATGAAGAAGGAGGAGGAAGAGGAGGAGGAGAAGGACAGGAAAAAATAGAAACGTGTGATGCAGAAAGTAAAAAAAAACGTAGAAGGAAAATCAGAACAAGAAAATGAAAATAAGAACAATAATAACAAATAAAACGACTTGAAACAAAGCAGACAGACACACACACACACACACACACATATAAAAGGAAGATAGAAACAAAAAAAAAAATGGGAAAATAAAAAAACGAGAAAAAAAGCAAAAATCACACCAAAAAACTCAATATCTTTCCTCTTACTAGAAAAAAAAACACGAACATAAAAAATGGGACAAAGGTTCGTGATGGTAAAAGTAAAGACAATTGTCTCCCTAATGCATTTTCGGTGGTGAGGGAGCCGTGGGTGTTCACGCAGAGGCCAGACCCAGTAATGTTAAACAGGGAGCTAAGCAGTTAAGTGGTGCGAGTCACTAGCATCTCAGGATTAGATGAAGCTTACACTGGGAGGCGAGGGAGGGAGAGCAAGAGCGACGGAGCGATCGAGCGAGCGAGAGAGAGAGAGAGAGAGAGAGAGAGAGAGAGAGAGAGAGAGAGAGAGAGAGAGAGAGAGAGAGAGAGAGAGAGAGAGAGAGAGAGAGAGAGAGAGAGAGAGAGAGAGAGAGAGAGAGAGAGAGAGAGAGAGAGAGAGAGAGAGAGAGAGAGAGAGAAGATAAATGGTACAGACACCGACATACCATCAAACAGCTGAACCAGATCGGGAAAGAATCAAACAAACACTAAAATAAACATTACTTTTATTCACACACACGCACACACACACACACACACACACACACACACACACACACACACACACACACACACACACACACACACACACACACACACACCTTCAGAGCCACTCGTCATCATTAGCATCACAAACTGAACCTGAAATTCATACTCTCCCTTTCACGTTTGCATACATAAATAAATTACTGGTTATTATAGTCACAGCTACACATGAATTTCGCAATATTCGTTGTAATACCAAAGGCAGTACCAGCAAAAGCCTTCGTGTTGGCGATGGAGGTTATAGCGGAAAGTAGTAATAAGGTAAGAAGGTTCCCGAATAATTGCAAAACCTTAGAGAAAGCAAAGGTAAGGGATTAGTGTGAGGGAAAAGAGATAGTGTGTGTGTGTGTGTGTGTGTGAGAGAGAGAGAGAGAGAGAGAGAGAGAGAGAGAGAGAGAGAGAGAGAGAGAGAGAGAGAGAGAGAGAGAGAGAGAGAGAGAGAGAGAGAGAGAGAGAGAGAGAGAGAGAGAGAGAGAGAGAGAGAGAGAGAGAGAGAGAGAGAGAGAGAGAGAGAGAGAGAGAGAGAGAGAGAGAGAGAGAGAGAGAGAGAGAGAGATTGATGTAGGGTCGCTTACTCAGAGCAGTATCCCTTTCCAAAACCAGATAGCGAAGCATATTCTCTCTCTCTCTCTCTCTCTCTCTCTCTCACACACACACACACACACACACACACACACACACACACACACACACACATCAAAGGCTTGCAAACACCTTTCTTTTTCCTCTCTCTCTCTCTTTCCTTCACCTCACTCCTCCTTCCCCGTTTCTCCCCAGCCTAGCTCTCCTCACCTCCTACCCGTTTCCTTTCCTCGCGCTCTCATCCTTGCCTGTGTTGCGGTTTAGCCGAATAAACTTGCCTCGTTATCTTCTCGCATTATCCGAGTCGGGAAATTCGCTCGTCGGCTTGTAAGATAAGAAGGATCCCAAATAATTCCAAAACCCGAGAGGACGCGAAAGGAAAGGAGCAGTGTAGGGCAAATGAGGTGAGAGGTAAAAGGTAGAAGGTAGACAAAGGCGTGGGTGAAAGTAAAGCAGTGCAGGGAAGAAGAGTGGAACAAAGAAAAGACGGATAGAATGGAGAGAAAAGACAAAAGGAGTAAGATTTAGAAGGAGAGCGACAAAGAAAAGGATAATATTAGGAAAGGATGCTGTTATGGAATGGATATATAAAGGGAAATGGGATCGGGTCAAGAGATAGAAATTGAACAACACTAAGAGGGAAAGGAATGCGAAAAGAACAATGAAAAGGAACTGTAAAGAAAGAAAGAGGAAGGGAGTAAGGGTATACAAGAATATGGCAACGTTAGGCAGGAAAAAAAATAAAAGGTAGATGGTGAAATGGAATGTGGATATAAACGGAATGAGAAAACCGCGCAAAAAGAAAAGGAAGAGAAATAGAAGGATAAAGACTCCATTATGATAGCACATTTCAATTAAGAATAGAAGGGAATGGGTACAGGTTTACATAAAGGGTGAGGCGTAGGGCACGGAAAGAAAAAAAAAAAGGTAATGAAAACAAAGGAACAAAGAATGAGAGAAGAGAAAGTTAAATGAATCTAGTAAGGCCAGATACGATATGAAAATTAAAGAAATAGGGAAAAAAAATATTAACGTAGAAAATATAATTGACAGGGTTAAAGTAAATGACGAAGGAAATAACCATATAACAATAAAGATACAAAGAAAAGAAATGCAAGAAAAATACATTAAGATGGAGGAAAAATACGAGTAAGAAAAAATTGTGGATGTAAAAGGAAAAAGAGAAACGAACATGAAAAGAAAATTAAGGCAAGAACGAAGCAAGAGAAAGAGGAAGAAGCAAACAAAAAAAAATAGAGATACAACATGGAAAAAGGACAGAAAGAAAGTGGAAAAGACAAACGAAACAAACACAGGAGCAATGACAGGATAACGAAAGGAAAAAAAAAGAGAATGAAGAATAAGGGAGGGAAAGAGTGGGAAGGAGTAACATGAAAGAAAGAAAATAACAGAAAAAGATTGGCAGAAAAAAAGAGTGAAGAGGAATAAGGAAAAGAAGGAATGGATGAAAGTGTGCAAGTTTAGTCGAGTCGTTTTTTGATGGTCGCGCGTTAAATTGCGTGAAAGCACCGCAGATTTCACGTTCCAGGGCTGCTCAGGTTGTCTTCTAGCATTTTTGACCTTGTGACCTCCTCCTCCTATTTTTCTTCTTCCTCCATCTCCTTCTTCTCCTCCTGCTCCTCCTCCTTTTCCTCCTTTTCCCTTTCCTCCTCCTTCTGCTCCTCCCACGCTTTCGTTTTGTTTTGCGGTAGTTTTTTTTTTTTTTTTATTTTATCCTTAATTCTTCCGTGAAATTCTTCCCTTCCTTCCTCTTTTTCCTTTCTTCCACCACTGCCACCTCGTCCTCTTCTTCCTCCTCCTTCTCCTCCTCCCACTGATGTAAGTTCGGGACGTTTTTACCGCCGGGTCACACCATCGACACACGAGCCCCCTGGTAAATAAGAACGTATCGTCGTAACTCAAGACCCCACCGCTTGGGAGGCGAGACCTTCCCCTTCTAAAAGGAAAAGTAACGAAATTGAACGGATATATATGTACACACACACACACACACACACACACACACACACGCCAAATGTTTACAAAGATTTTCTATGTGGCTGCGTTATACAGATTCTGTGTTCTGGCATAATGTTATCGCTACTGACATTCAAACACTGGCGGTCAACGTGACATAAGTACTAAAAAAAATAATAAAAAAAACAAACAATACAAAGGTAATTTTATTTCCTCATTTAACAAGGTTTCTATTTCTTTGTTATATTACTGTGAACACATAACCATTGCGCGTTTACCAATAATAACAAAAAAAATGCTCAATATCACTAAAAAAGATATGTGTGTGTGTGTGTGTGTGTGTGTGTGTGTGTGTGTGTGTGTGTGTGTGTGTGTGTGTGTGTGTGTGTGTGTGTGTGTGTGTGTGTGTGTGTGTATTATGTTTTGCGTTGGCGACGGTCAATCCCTGTGAGAGACGGCAGCAGACAGGGACGCTTGGGGGCAAGGCAGTGTCCCTCCCCTCCCCAACCTTCACGGCGTCAAGGGAACCACGGGTATAAGCCACTTAGGAAGCCGTGGAAGGAAGGCTTTATCGCGCTGCCCCTCGGGAAGGTTGTGTTGGAAGGGGTTATCCTTAGGGAGACCTCGAGCAGAGAAGGCGCAAGAAACAGGAGAGAGAATACAGAAGATGTGAGTGGTAAAGATATGAAGGCTTTAAAAATGTAATTAATAAAACACACAACATAATCTTTCTTACGAGTAATTTTCGTATGTTGATAAAATACACTTAAAAGATCTGCATATCATCTTTTACTTTTTTTATTTCTCGTCTTCCCTTCATATTTTTTTTATTCCATTCCTCACCGTTCCTTGCTCTTTTTATATATTTCTATGTCCATCTTCTTTATTCTCCTTTCTATTCACTTCATTTCCTCAAGTACGTACAAAGAACGAGCAACTTCACTTAGTACCAATTTCCATTATTGACATGAGGAATCCATAAAACCAATCATAACGCTTTCTTCTACCTCACCAAGTCATTTTTTGCTCTCATCGCCACAAAGAAACTCCGCAACATTGGTACCTGAGTATAATTCCTTTAATATTTTCGCTGAAAGTTATCAACCAGAGAAATACATCCATATTAGTTGTCTGAATGTTTTGAGTGGATTATTCTGCTTGAGTCTATATTTTTTGGCTATAAGATCTTAGTAAGTGAAGATAAAAACGTAAGAAATAAGATCTTTATACGAAAATAAGGAGGGAATTTCAGAACTAGTAATAACTACTGATATTCTTTATTTGCACGGTAAGGAGAGAGAGAGAGAGAGAGAGAGAGAGAGAGAGAGAGAGAGAGAGAGAGAGAGAGAGAGAGAGAGAGAGAGAGAGAGAGAGAGAGAGAGAGAGAGAGAGAGAGAGAGAGAGAGAGAGAGAGAGAGAGAGAGAGAGAGAGAGAGAGAGAGAGAGAGAGAGAGAGAGAGAGAGAGAGAGAGAGAGAGAGAGAGAGAGAGAGAGAGAGAGAGAGAGAGAGAGAGAGAGAGAGAGAGAGAGAGAGAGAGAGAGAGAGAGAGAGAGAGAGAGAGAGAGAGAGAGAGAGAGAGAGAGAGAGAGAGAGAGAGAGAGAGTCATGAAATATAGAAACAACGACCTCAAGCTTATTTTTCCAGGAAGCCACTGAATAAAACCACCCACGTACGCACATACACACACGCGCCGGCTAACACACACACACACACACACACACACACACACACACACACACACACACACACACACACACACACACACACACACACAAAAGGAAGATTTCCACGAACTATTTAAAAAAGTAAAGACTCCAGTCACTCATTCCCGCGGTTGCCTTTTGCCTCAGTGTCGCAGAGTCATCCGCCCCTATCATTTACACGTCACCTGGGGGAGACTTTCTTATACACATGTATTTTCTCATGTGCCGCGAGGATAACGAGGTTTAGGGCGGCATTATTAGGAGGGTCGGCGCAGGGAATGAGGCTGGAGGCGGACAGGGGCAGGGGACATTAGGCGTGAGAACCTTGGGGAAGCAGAGAATTTAGGTTTCATAACATCACCATAAGTTCTCAATTTCCCTTGGTGCTGGTGTTGGTGGTGGAGGTAGGCAGTGAAATTTGATATAGATTGTGTTAAAAGTTTGTTTGTTTTTCATCCCATTCTCATTATAGACTATAGTAGTAGTGATGTTGATGGTCGTAGTAGTAGTGGTAGTGGTGGTGGTGGCTGTAGCGTGGTGGAGGTGGTCGTGGTAGGAAAGACTGATAAAATGTAAACCAGGTAAAAGGAAGAAATATTGCAGGAGAGAACGAGGAAGGTGGAGGAGCAGGAAGGCAGGAACGAGGGAGGGAGGGAACGAGGGAATGTGTAGACGCGAGGCGAGGCATGAAGACGGAAGACAGATAGTGGATTTGGATGGGAGGGAGAAGGAAAAAGAAAGAGAAGGAAGAGAAGAAAAGAGAATGGGAGAAGAAATAAAGAGAACACGAGCTTGGATAGATGTGAGGACGAAGACGTAGAATAATAGGACAGTTGAATAGGTGGAGGAAATGAAAGAGGGACTGCTGGAGGGAAGGATTGAGGAAAGGGAGAGAGAAGGAGAGGGAGGGAGAAGGTTAGGTCACAGTGACAAATTGAGCAACACCAACCCGTCACGATATTCTGAGCAGGCAATGTATTCCTACCATTAATATTATCAGCCTCCTCTTCCCTTACCCCCTCACCACCTGCTGACCCGGACCCATTGCTATCACCTGATTGGCCACACCATTAGTAGCTATTTTTATGGAACATTTAGTACTTGATCCACTACCACCACCATTTACAACCACCACCACCACCACCACTACTACCACTAATATTACTACAGCTACAACCTTCATTAATATCATAGCATGAATTTATTTTTGTGTTTTCCTATATAAAACTTTTAGTACATTTGTTATTATTGTATTAAGTGAAAAATCTTAACATGCAAATATATCAATAAACAAAATACTATTACAAATTACAGAAGCCATCACTCTCATTACAACAACAATATCAACAGCACCAACACCACCAACAACAAAATCAAGAACCGCCACTACTACAACCACCAGTACTTTCTCTACTATCACCACTATTACCATCAATCTAAAAAAAGAAAGGAGAGACACCACAATTACCCGAGCTAAATAGATGCTTTCCACCACCAGCAACACCAAGCAGCCACACCACGAGGAGGGCAAGGCAAGGCAGTGACGGCAGTGATTGCATAAGATAGCGATAAATACCAGCCACAGACAGGTGAATCAATAGGGAACAAAGACTCGTGTTCCATCCGGCGTAGCTCAGGATGTTTGGCATAACACGTAACCACCGCCTCAGCTATTTTTCCTTCCCGCCATCCATCTTTCCTTGCCGCCTCCTCCCTTTCCACCATTTATTTATTCTCCTTTCCTCATGTATTTTAAGTTATCTGGAAACCTTTGTGTTGTTCTTTTCCTTCTTGCTCCTAGCCATCCTTTTTTATCTTTAATTTATCTTACTGACTACTCATCTTCTTTATTATTTTTCTTCTACCATTTCTCTCTCTCTCTCTCTCTCTCTAACCAGTCTTCTCGTCTCCTTCCTTCCATTTCCCCGTTTCCATTCCTCTATTCCTTTCATATACCTGCCTATTCATTCCCCTTTCATCCATCTCTGTCGTGTTCCATTTCACCTGTCACCTTTATCGTCACTTGCCTAACTCTTACTTGTATGTTGTAGCTACGTAAGCGATATTTTCTCACCTTATCAGACTTTCTCTTTCCTCGTCTCTACCTTCTCCTCCTACTCCTATTCCTTGGTGTCTCGTTACCTCCATTTGCTTCCAGTTTACCAAGTTTCCCTTCCAACTTTCCTTACTTGGCTAACCACGGTACCTTTTCTTCCTCTGTCCTCCTCTGACCTACTTATTTTCGCTATCTTTTACTTCCACTATTCTTGTAATGCCTTTCTCTTTACGAACTTGTGATATTTTTTCCTTGTCTTTCCGTTCCACGACTTTTACTTGTCCTTTCTTTTTGTCTGTCATCCTTTGTCTCGGTTTTAGTTTATATTTTACCGTGTTTGGATCTTGGGATAAGAATGACGCTTTGTAAAGGAGACGGGTGGTATAATGGATGTGGTGAGTGTATAGTCCCCTTCTCCCGTCCCACACATACAGACACACACACACACACACACACACACACACACACACACACACACACACACACACACACACACACACACACACACACACACACACACACGCACACACATATATCCAGTGCGTGATCCTTTATTAAATTTGAGGGATATACAGTTAGTGAATTGTGGAATGCCTATACCGTAGACTTTAAAGCTTTGATATTACATGTACCAGAGTTTATACGCCAGACAGTATACAAGCTTCAGTGACCAAGATTATGATCTCTAGGAAGAATGACAAGAAAATTACCAACATTGACCAAAATAATATGATAAAAAAAAAATCTAATGAAAAAGTGAATATGAGGAAAAAAGGAAAAAAAAAATGTCATTACGGTGAAAACGAAAACAGAAGGAGAGAGAGAGAGAGAGAGAGAGAGAGAGAGAGAGAGAGAGAGAGAGAGAGAGAGAGAGAGAGAGAGAGAGAGAGAGAGAGAGAGAGAGAGAGAGAGAGAGAGAGAGAGAGAGAGAGAGAGAGAGACATGGAGTGCATTATTCATACATCAAAGAACATTATGCAAAACCAATCTCCGCGTGTACATAAATAAATCAAAGAGAAAAACGAAAAGGCTATTTCTGGATGGGATAAAACAAGATAATAAGGGAAAGGGAATGATCCAGGAATATATGCACAAACAAAAAGTAAGAGAGAGAGAGAGAGAGAGAGAGAGAGAGAGAGAGAGAGAGAGAGAGAGAGAGAGAGAGAGAGAGAGAGAGAGAGAGAGAGAGAGAGAGAGAGAGAGAGAGAGAGAGAGAGAGAGAGAGAGAGAGAGAGAGAGAGCAAATAAAACCATAAACAAATACATCAACGGAGAAAAGACAATAAAAACGACAAAAGGTCAAGGAAATAGGGGAGAGATGGAGAGGTGGAAGGAAATGAACGAAGGAAAATAAAGAGTAGAGATAGAAAGCGCAAGAAGGGAGACAAGAGGAGTGAAGGAGTCTTTGTTGTATCACTCTCTGGGGATGAGGGGAATGATGACGAGGGGAAGTGAGAGGGAGTAAGAGGGGTAAGGGAGTTAAAGATGACTTCATACAACACGACAAAGAATTTATCACCCAAGAGGAAACGTGTTGTAAGTCAAAAAACCCCTCTCCCCCCTCCCCTTTTCTTCACTCGCTTTTTTTCTTTCTATTTTCAGAGAGAGAGAGAGAGAGAGAGAGAGAGAGAGAGAGAGAGAGAATTTCACGCTGGTCTCTCCAATGAAAGACGCAGCTAAAGCGTTGCATATCTCATGATGTGAAGATATACTGTATGCAACACTCGAAAATCTAAAGTTATAAAATAAATAAAATATAAAAATATACGTAAAATATGTTAACACGAAGATACTATCCACATAAAAATAATAAAAATCGTTATAAACATTATCATTACTACACCTTCCTGCACCTTTCCCAACACTATAACTACCATAACCTTTCATGTATTTAGTCTAACAAGATCAATTTCCACACAACACAAAAAATCAGCTTTAGAAAACAAATATACAAACTGTTCCTCTACTGCATAATTCTCGAGAATAACATAACCTAGCCTAACATAAGCTAAACTATCCTGACCTAATCTAACCTTATCTGACCTAACCTAACCTAACCCAACCTAACCCAACCCAACCTAACCTAACCTAACCTAACCTAACCTAACCCAACCAAACCCAACCCAACCTAACCTAACCTAACCCAACCCAACCTAACCTAACCTAACCCAACCCAACCTAACCTAACCCAACCTAACCTAACCTAACCTAACCTAACCTAACCTTACCTAACCCAACCTAACCTAACCTAACCTAACCTAACCCAACCTAACCTGACCTAACCTAACCTAACCCAACCTAACCTGACTTAACGTAACCCAACCCAACCCAACCTAACCTAACCTAACCTAACCTAACCTAACCTAACCTAACCTAACCTAATCTAACCGAACCTAACCTATTATTAGTAATGAAAATATATATTGATAAAGAAAAAAAGTGAACAATAAAAAAATAGAACAAAAAAAGAAAATATTAAAAAATCATGACACCAACAGTGAAAAAAACACGAAAAGGAGAACCCGAAAATTAAATTGAATTGAATAACTCGAAAAAAAAAGGAGATAAGAAGGTAGAGAAGAAAATTAACGAGGGTGTAAAGAACATGGGCCAGGAAAAAGTGTGAGAATTGGAGATTGGAAAAGCAATGCGAACAAGAAATATTGCGACAAGTCTCATAGAAGAAAAACATTCATTAAGGAAAAACGAAAACCGAACTCGATTGAAAATATATGACGAAAATTAAATAAAAAGTATAAATATTAAGAGAAAAATTTGCGAAGGAAAAGTATCCTAATAACAATGAAGAAATACAATAAACAAACGGAAAATAAGTGACTAATGAAAAATTATGTTGAGGTAATTAGAACAAAATAATATATATGAAGAACAAGGAAAAGAATATACTAGAGAAATGAGGAGGAATAAGAGGAGAAAAGATGAAGAGGAGCAGGAGAAGAAGAAAAAGGAAGAGAAGAAGCAGGAGGTAGGGGGTTAACATTCACTTCACTCAAGCACTGCCACAAAAGTTCAGGCAGAAGCGGGATAAACAAACAATCCAAACATCACTATTATTTCTTTCAACCACATATGTTATAAAGTGCAAGTACCTTCTCACTCTTTCTTCATTTTCCCCTCTTATCTTGACAGGCTTCGTCTTCTTCCACCACAATCCTCCTCTCATTACAGCTCTCCGACACCTCCCATATCTTTCCCTCCTCTCCAGTCACGCATCCTTCCTCTTCACCTTCCATTTTTTTCTCCTCTGAGGTTTCTTCTACCAATGCCCCACTTACTCTTCCATCATCGTCCTCATTTATCTCTCCTTTCTGCCTATCACTCTCTGCCCAGCCAAGGACTATCAGGCAAGAAATTTACTCTATATTACAGGAACGTTAAAGATGAGTGACCAGGACGGTGATTATTTTCTGGGAATTCGGAACCTACCTCACCATGCTCTACTATGTGTGTGTGTGTGTGTGTGTGTGTGTGTGTGTGTGTGTGTGTGTGTGTGTGTGTGTGTGTGTGTGTGTGTGTGTGTTTAATGTAGTCACTTCAGCAGTCAATAAACCAATGACATCAGACCACTCCTCGTGTCAACACCATTCATGCCATCACCACTCCTTATGACGTCATCACCATTCCACATGACGTCAGTACACATCCTACAACCACACTTCGTTACTAATGACTACACATTGTACTCTATTACGAGTTTGACTATCATTACTGGCACTGGAAACGACATGTCTTAACGATACCAAAAGACGATTAGACACCAATAAGATTATTCTCAGTACTATAACAGGGTTTGAATACGACTACAAACACAACTACACGACTTTCCTTTCTCCTCTAAAAGCACCCATCATCTGACAACCTCCCAATTTGAGGAGGATTGTCAGTATATCAAATAACTTGCAATTCGTTAAGTGATGTAAAAAAAAAAAAAAAAAAAAAAAAAAATATATATATATATATATATATATATATATATATATATATATATATATATATATATATATATATATATATATATATATATATATATATATGATATTGGGTTATTTGATATTCAACACTGACTGTACCATATTAGGATCAAAATATTGCTTTTCTAGTAATTCAACGCAACCAAAAACCTAACAAAACACTTCAAACTAACTTATTAACGCTTTAACGCAAGTAGAAATACCAAAAGACACGCGACGTTAGGTACAACTGCAGGGAAAACATCTTCAGTATAACAAAGAAATCTAGAAAAAACTCCATTGCTCACGAGAAACTCCAATAATACCATATATAACATAAGTCACCGTTTTTCCTCTCGCCACACATTCATCATGGCTCTATACAATGTAACACACCATTTTTCCTCATAATATTTACTACCATAGGAGCAAGGCAGCGCAGAGAGTGCCCGCTATGTGAGCCCTTTCAACGATGCTTCTACTGTAGAGGATGATGAATTATGTTTCCGCCGCAACAAAAACCAACAATGGAAATAAATAGCCGTCCGTAGATTAAAGATTGTTCTACTCAAGCTCCACTCTCTCTCTCTCTCTCTCTCTCTCTCTCTCTCTCTCTCTCTCTCTCTCTCTCTCTCTCTCTCTCTGGGTTGCTCGCTCGCTCGCTCTTTCCACATACATAATTATGCATATTTTCTTTCCATATTCCTCCTCCCTCCTCCTTCTCCATTCCATTCTCCCTCATCCTCTCCTCCTTCTTCTCCTCCTCTCCTTCTTCTCCTTCTTTCTCTCCTTTCCCTCTTTTCATTCCTCTTCCTTCTCCTCCTCTTACATTATCATGAACTCAATAAGTCTTCTCCTTTACTTCTTGTTCCGTCTTCGCTTCACCGCTATCTCTTATTTCCTCTTCATTGCTCTCTCTCTCTCTCTCTCTCTCTCTCTCTCTCTCTCTCTCTCTCTCTCTCTCTCTCTCTCTCTCTCTCTCTCTCTGTGTGTGTGTGTAAAAGTAACATCTTATTTAACATACATATTCTTTTCTCCCTCCATGCCCCAACACGTCTTCTATATCTTTTCCCTGAATTCCAATAACAGTTCCAACTCCTCCTCCTCCTCCTCCTCCTCCTCTTCCTCCTTCTCCGCCTCCTTCCTTAATTTAACCCACTTCTATTTTGCTCTACAATATCACCCGCAGAGACACGCAGATTGGGATGTAACTCTTCACGAAACCCGCAGTAAAAACCTTTCAGAAAATGCAGGCCGTTCACGTGGTCCTGAAAGCCATTGATTAACGTGAATAATTAAAACAGTCACCCTGCACGACTCCAGCCAATTACCAGGAAGATAGCAATAAAAAAAAAGTGACCGAGAACTCCAAAGAAAACGAGATGATCCTCTCAGGCTATTTATCTTGACCTTTTCCCTTAGAGAAAACGGATGGAGGGAGAAAGGAGGATGGAAGGAGGCAACAAGACAGAATGAAAGGGGTGCATAATAATTAACATGGGAATGAAAGACAAGGAGAGAAGAAGAAATAAAGTATGGTTAGAAAGGGAGAAAGAGGAGAGGAAGACATGAAATGGACAAATAATTAGTGATACAATGAAAAAAGGAATTATGAAGAGAAACCAATAAAAGAAAGGAGATGAGAAGGAAACTAGGAGTAGGAAAAAAAATAGAAGTAAAAGAAGGAGTTACACAGAGCTGCAAAGGAAACCAAGCCCTAAAAGACGTTGCGGTCCTTACAAGAAAGGATCAAGGAAGGAAGAAAGGGGCGGATGATTTGATGGAAGAAGGAAAATTGAAAGGACAGAGAGAGAGAGAAATAGAGAAAGATATGAATAGCAATGCAACACAAAGGGAAGAGGAATCGAGAGAGAGAGAGAGAGAGAGAGAGAGAGAGAGAGAGAGAGAGAGAGAGAGAGAGAGAGAGAGAGAGAGAGAGAGAGAGAGAGAGAGAGAGAGAGAGAGAGAGAGAGAGAGAGAGAGAGAGAGAGAGAGAGAGAGAGAGAGAGAGAGAGAGAGAGAGAGAGAGAGAGAGAGAGAGAGAGAGAGAGAGAGAGAGAGAGAGGAGTTAAAGATATTGAGAGAAAAAATGTATGAAAGGAAGAAAAGAAAATTTAATGGAAGAGGCCTATGGATGGAAGGGAAAATTGAATGGAATATAAAAAAATGAGAAAAAGTGAAGGAAGCAGATGTTCAGGAGAATATAGACTAAAAAGAAAAGGAGAGAGAAAGAGAAGAAAACTTGAAAAACAAAAGAAATGTCGATTGATTTCCATTATGTTTCTTTATGTCACTTCCTGAGAGAATGACAATAAAAAACGAAGCGTGAACTGTAATAAAATAAATAGTCGGAATGAATAAAGTCTTTCTATTGATATCATGTTATCGACTTTGAGTCACGGAGCAGAATATATGAAGCCAGAGGGGAAAACAATAGAGGTGACAGCAAAGAAAGGGGAAAGAATGTAGTAAAGAAAGAGGCTGACAATGAAGGCAAGAGAATTAGGAAAAAGGATAAGAAAGGAAGAAAACAAATATCATGGAGAAGGTAAAGCAAATGAGTTTTGAAAATAAAAGATTGAAAGTTAAGGAGTGAAAAGGAACAAATATATAAATAGAAAAGAAAGGAAAATTCAGCCAGGAAGGAGGAAATGACACTAAAAAAAAATCATTTTCAAAAACTTGTACTCGAAAAAAATATTCAGCTTACTAAAAGAAGAAATAAAGAAAAATGAATAAAAATAATAAAAAAAATATAGATGGATATGAACAATAGTTGATTCAAGAAATATTAAACTATATATATTTGTTTACTCTCGTTAAAAAAAAATAATAGACTTTTCAAAATTCCAACTCAATAATATGAAGACATTCTCCAAAAAAAAAACATTGAAAGAGAAAATTACACAATAAATTTTGGAAGACATGCCAAACTCAAACAATAAAAAAACGAAACAATGAAACAAATCTCATCATTGAAAGAAACGCGAAAAAAAAACTAAATAAAGCGTTGCATTATTCAACACTGTGTTTTTAATTATGGTCGAGTTACGTGTCCAGTTTCTATTTTCATCTTAATGCTAATTTTCGCAAGGTGGCGCCGCGTCTCCCGTCACTCGCCGGTAACGCACTGCCATTGGTCACTGCGGCGCTGACGTCACGGGATTAGAAGTATATGATTGGCTCAACGTGACTTCCATCCTGGCTATGATTGGTGGTCGACTCTGATCCAAGTCTGTTGTCTCGTCGTGTTTGTTTTTATTTATAGTTTCATTTCCTCATGCATCATCTGATTTGTGGGTCTCTCTTCCTCTCTCTCTCTCTCTCTCTCTCTCTCTCTCTCTCTCTCTCTCTGCAGATAAGTAACAAAATCGAATATTGATTCAGTATCAAACACGTAATTGCTTTATTATCTCCTTACAGGCATTTTTAGGGAACCTCTAATTTGTATTATTCATATTAATGCGAATAGTTACTTCATACACGTGCGTGAGCTACAACACACACACACACACACACACACACACACACACACACACACACACACACACACACACACACACACACTCACACACTCACACAGCACTCTCCAAATTAGACGCCACACGCCACAACCAAGATATGGACAGAAAGTACCAAGGCCACGTTTATCTACTGAAGTCTTGAAAGTCCAGATGTTACCCTCCTTCAGTTAAGAAAGAGAGAGAGAGGCAGGAGGGAAAGAACTAACATGATAGGGAAGGGAAAGAAAAATGTTTGTAGAAGGAACTAGTAACGACGAGAGAGAGAGAGAGAGAGAGAGAGAGAGAGAGAGAGAGAGAGAGAGAGAGAGAGAGAGAGAGAGAGAGAGAGAGAGAGAGAGAGAGAGAGAGAGAGAGAGAGAGAGAGAGAGAGAGAGAGAGAGAGAGAGAGAGAGAGAGAGATAACAGAAGTCCAAGAGTAAAAACGATATATAAGTTTAAAAAAAATAACGACGGAAAGAGGCGGAAAAAATAGGAAAAAAACAAATGAATAACAATAACAACAAGAAGAAACAAAAAAAATGAGAAAAAATAGAGAAAAAAAAGGTTAAGAAACCAATATAAAAAATGAAAAAAAGAGAACAATAACAATAAATACAGGAGATACTAAAAAGAACACCACTAAAATCAAGATTAAAACAAACACCTCACTACCTCATCTTCAATCACCTTGCTATTGCGAACACAAGTCACCTCTACCGGACACCAACTCTGGCCTGTAGGAAGAACGTTTCGTAAAGCGCTTGATCCTTGACGTTCCCTTCGCCTAAAGCTTTACAGGCGCGTCCAGGTGTGAAGGGAAGCCAGGACAGGTGAGAGAAGAGTAGGGGAGAGAACAGCACTTGCTTCCTCTCCTTTATCTTCCTCCTCCTCTTCGTCGTCCTCCTCAAGGGAACATCATCTTGCCACAGCAGGAGGAGGGAGAGGAGGAAGAGGAGGAGGAAGAGGAGGAGGAGGAGGAGGAGGAGGAGGAGGAGGAGGAGCAGGAGTAGAGAGGGGTGTTGCAGTCCGCCTCACGTCACTGCCTCGTCTCTCAGAATCAATTTGCAAGGTGCGGGAAGGAAGGTCAAAGGTGAAGCATCTAAGACAATAAAGAGGTCATGGGGATAGCCCGGCGTGACCATGCACGGCTTCACCCCCTACGTCTCTCTCTCTCTCTCTCTCTCTCTCTCTCTCTCTCTCTCTCTCTCTCTCTCTCTCTCTCTCTCTATCTCTTCTAGAAAATCACAAAGTCTTGTGGAAGAAAAAGTATGAGAGAGAGAGAGAGAGAGAGAGAGAGAGAGAGAGAGAGAGAGAGAGAGAGAGAGAGAGAGAGAGAGAGAGAGAGAGAGAGAGAGAGAGAGAGAGAGAGAGAGAGAGAGAGAGAGAGAGAGAGAGAGAGAGAGAGAGAGAGAGAGAGAGAGAGAGAGAGAGAGAGAGAGAGAGAGAGAGAGAGAGAGAGAGAGAGAGAGAGAGAGAGAGTGGGAGAAAATATTACTTTAAGCTGAAAAAAAATAATGTTAAAAACACACCTGTTTTCCTGGGAGTGAATGGGTCAGGCAGCTTCAAGGAGGGAGGGAGGCGGGAGAGAGTAGTGGGTTGGCGCAGGAGGAGGGAGATGGGAGGGAGGAAGAGATAAAGGAGAGGAGAGAGAGAGAGAGAGAGAGAGAGAGAGAGAGAGAGAGAGAGAGAGAGAGAGAGAGAGAGAGAGAGAGAGAGAGAGAGAGAGAGAGAGAGAGAGAGAGAGAGAGAGAGAGAGAGAGAGAGAGAGAGTCATATCGGACAGACATGTTAATATATAGATATATATCATATATATATACATATATATATATATATATATATATATATATATATATATATATATATATATATATATATATATATATATATATATATATATATATATATATATATATATATATATATATATATATATATATATTCATTAATTTATTTGCTAATTTCCATTTTTTTACTAAAATAGAATTAGAAAACAATAAAATTATAAGAGTAACAATAAGCAACTAAAACAACCGCAATATCTACAACAACTTTCACCATCACATTACCTAATGCACTGCAACTCTCCAACACGTGAAATGAAAATATACATTAAATTAAATGAATATATTCTTTTTATTCACAAATATGAACCACTCCAATGGCTTCATTACTTAGATATTGTTTCACTGTTGTTTTTTGTCTTTCTCGCTTCAGTATCCTTACAATGAAGGCCCATTACAGCCAGTGACATCCCAAGACGATCCCTGATAGTGCCTTATAATACATGACAATCCCTGACAGCACTTCATATTCCGTGATAATACCTGAGAGCCACTTATACAGCCTGACTCTTCCTAAAAACACTTGAAAATCTCTGACAGGCCCTGGTACACCTTGACAGATCCTACCACATTCCCTGACTGACTATGACAAAGACTGACAAACCCTGACAACCCCTCAAAGTCCTAGACACACTCTGAGAGAATCTGGTACATGTTGATACCCAATGACACAGCCTGACAAACCCTAAAAGCCTGATTAAGTTAGGTTATATACCTTTTTAGTTTATTAATTTGTACATATATTTACATTTGCCAGTTTGTAGAGAAAGAGAGAGAGAGAGGGAGAGAGAGAGAGAGAGAGAGAGAGAGAGAGAGAGAGAGAGAGAGAGAGAGAGAGAGAGAGAGAGAGAGAGAGAGAGAGAGAGAGAGAGAGAGAGAGAGAGAGAGAGAGAGAGAGAGAGAAAGAGAGAGAGAGAGGGAGAGAGAGATTAAGTCATAACCATTTTCAACCAAATTACCAAATTGTATGGTAAAAACTAATGTAAAATCCACAACAGGTAAATTTTTCCCTCTCACTTTCTCTCTCTTTCTTTTCCTTCCATTTTCTCTCTTTCTATCTTGTCTCTGAATGCACATACCGACCAGAGAGATATTTCAGCTGCACGTCTCTCTCTCTCTCTCTCTCTCTCTCTCTCTCTCTCTCTCTCTCTCTCTTCCCTTCAAGTCATTTTTATTCTATCTACTATTTTTTTGGGTGTTTCTTTCTTATGCCTTTTTTTATTATTCTTTTCTTTTATTCTTGTTATACTTTTGTGGTTCCTTTTATCTATGTGGGTTCTCTTCCTTCACTGCCTCCTTCAGCCTATCAAAGGAGGAGGCAATATAGATGATTCGCATAGAAAGAGGAAGAAAAGAGAGTGGGAAAAATGCCTCATTGAAAGCAAGAGGAGGAGGAGGAGGAGGAGGAGGAGGAGGAGGAGGAGGAGGAGGAGGAGGAGGAGGAGTGAGTTTCTATGTATTAACTATTTTTTTCTCGTTTTTTTTTTATTTTTTCACTTAATAATGGACTTTTTTATTGTCTTCATTTATCATTCTTTCATTTCGCCTTCCAATCATTTCTTTTTACCTTTATCTGTGTCTCCTTCTCTTTTTCTTCCTTGTTTTTCTTCGCCCTTCTCCTTCTCTTATTAGTGACAATATTTCACTACTGGTCTCGCCCTTACCTGTTTTTTTTTTTTTATCAATTACATTATCTCAATCTTCCCTCTACAAACTCTCATCCCTTCCCTCTCCCTTCTTCGCCCACTTCACGATGACTTCCTGACCCTCATTACCTCCTCTCTCACACCCTTCATTCACTCATGTATACAAAAAATACCTAGATAAATACATACATACTTACATACACACATACGTGAACAAAGCATACATGCATGAATACACACATATACACAACAAAGGGAAGGTAGAACGAAAGAAAAAGTAAAAGAAGAAAGGTCCTTTGTAGAAACTACACAAATAAAAGAGAGTCTTATACACACACACACACACACACACACACACACACACACACACACACACACACACACACACACAAGTAGACAACAAGACAGGACACACAGGATGACTGACGGACCAACAGACAAGGGAGAACGGCGAGAAATAAACCAGAAAAGTGTGAAGAGGAAGACACGTGAAGAAAATCTCGGGAGAGCATTGCAAGTGCCATGAAGACAGATAGAGTTGCTTTTCTTTCCATTGAATTCTGTCACATTCCTCGTCATCCTACTTGTTTTGAGTTTTCACCTCAGTGTCAACAACAACAACATGGTAGAAACGCACGCGCGCACACACACATACATTCTTCTCTCTCTCTCTCTCTCTCTCTCTCTCTCTCTCTCTCTCTCTCTCTCTCTCTCTCTCTCTCTCTCTCTCTCTCTCTCTCTCTCTCTCTCTCTCTCTCTCTCTCTCTCTCTCTCTCTCTCTCGTTTACTACAAAATACCTTGCAACTCCATCCAGTTTTTTTTTGAATATTGAAAAGAAAAATGTTTGAGCGTACAAAATACAAATTGAGTGAAATTGGAGCAGTCTGGATATAACTCTTTTTTTTAAATCGACACACACGCGTACACTCATTCATGCACCGGACAAAAGTCTATATAAAAAAGTATACCAAGAAACAGCAAGTGCTTAATTCCATATAATCCGCTGGTGAGGAAGCCGGGCACGAGGAAACGGGAATGGCCAGAGTGCAGGATGAGCCACTACTAGTCCTTGCTGCATCCCGTCCTCTGGCAAGCAATCATTCTTCCCTGCACCAATTACTCCAAACCTCCTGCTCGTTTCTGAGTGTCAGCCGACTCTCTGCCGAGCCTAACACAAGGACAGCTCACCTAACTCTAAACCATCAATAACAGTTCTTATTTTTGCTCTTTGTTAGTCCATATCTTTGGCTACGTCTTTCCTGTTTGAAGGAATTGATGGTTTACTATAATCATACAACAGAGTATACGACCATCTCAATTATACGTATTTCAGGGGTGAAATTCATCTGCTATTCTATATACTTCTAAAAGAAAATCCATCGAGACAACAATCTGAAATGAATGGCCAAATGTATCCTGACTAATAGTATTTGTGTTTTGATAGAGTGAAATTTTGCAGTATACCTAAACTTAACTCAACTAAGAAAGCCGAGTTGTCACGCAAGTCGGAACCAGAACACCCCCTTAAGATGACCCATGTAAACCCTAAGCATTCCTCCTTCCTACCTTCTCTAACTTCCCAACTCTCCTTGTCCTAACCTCAAGAACGACAAGCCTCAGTACCTCCCGATGCGACACACGACGTCAACAAGAACCAGCTGTCGTGACCCTAGACGTAAATAAACAGCACTTGCCATTCGGAACAAGCAACGCGGAAACAGAAATAAAGAGTGAAAGAAAAATCTCGTGAAAAGAAGAGGACGACGCCACAGGATAAAAAAGAAGGATGCAAAATATTATGAAAGTAAAGTAGTAACAAGTGTAAACAAGCACGGAAAAAAAGTCATAGAAACAGAAAGAGAAAAACGCACATGCAGAAAATATGCAAGATAAATATGAAATATAACGAGAGAAAAATTGACAACTCATAAATTGTCAGTTTGTCTCTTAATATGCATGAAAAAAACAAGTAAAATTTTAAAAAGCTATTTGATCCTTAAAACTAAAACTGGAGCTTCATAAAATAATAAAGGAGAAAAAAAGTAAAACAACAAATATATGTATTCAAACTTTGATAAATAAAACACATGAGAAGTCGCCACCAAGAGCAGGGACATTGAAGGACCACGCAAGTGTCACTGTATTTATATATGTACAAAGGTAGAGAGAGAGAGAGAGAGAGAGAGAGAGAGAGAGAGAGAGAGAGAGAGAGAGAGAGAGAGAGAGAGAGAGAGAGAGAGAGAGAGAGAGAGAGAGAGAGAGAGAGAGAGAGAACTTTAGATCTAAAGAAAGCTTTGGTACAGAAATAGGTGGTCAATCCTTTGCTCTCTCTCTCTCTCTCTCTCTCTCTCTCTCTCTCTCTCTCTCTCTCTCTCTCACACACACAGCTCGTCCTGCCCCACAAACACACCACTCAGTCCATTAGGCTTGACAGGACTGACCTCCAACGCTCTCCTTCCTCCCTTACTCCCTCCTTCCTTTCCCTCGTCCTTCAAGCGCTACCTTTACACCACTCGACACGAAACAGCTCTGGGTGCAAACGTTTCGAGCGAAGAGTGTATGTGGCACCAATACAATGCGTGCCACCTTAAAAACTCCACGTTTCTTAAAGCCAAGTGTTTGAGACTAATCGCCAAGATGTTTTCATGGATGCCTTCATCTCAACACAACACATTGATCTGAATTAATAAAGTAAACTAAATGTGTTGATAAAAACTGGAGTCTTTAAGAACACAAGTACAAAAAAGCCGCCGGGTAAGAAACCACATCAGCAACGCGAGTCACTGCTCAAGACGCTGCGTCGGAACGGAAGCGAGGTATTATTCACATTTACTATTTATTGAATGTCATAAGTAAGACATAAAAACTTAAATCGCCTTCCGGTAAAACAGGAATTTGCTTTCAGAAAGAGCAGTTTTTCTGTCAGTTTTCCCTTACATCGCCTCTCCCACGTCCTAGTGATCCATGAAATTGCAAAATCTTGTTTTGTTTTAAGAGTGTTGATGCATCTTGCAATTTTCCTTCAAGTAAGAGAGAGTTGCAGGATAATGAAACTAAAATTACCCAGAGTGTTTTTCCCGCGGGAACTTTTTGGCAGACTTGAACTTAAAGTCACCCTTGTCTCTGTTGCAGGTCACTCTCTTTTCTCAAAATAGAATGGCGGATCTCTTATGACCTGTGTTTCCCCAGTACCTACACTTCACACTCACACTCTCTGTATGTGCCAGGTAATCACAAGAGGGCTATGGAACGCCGAAAAGGCACAGGCAACCATCGCATACAAGCAATTATTCCCTATAGAAATGGAAACACTGCATTGGTTCACAAGTATACACGAGACGCCCTTTCACTTCAGTCTGCCTTGCGCTTGACGATGCACCAGTGTGTGGACGGCGAGGGCTCACCAATTACGACACTGGAAGAGGGTGCCCTGAACAAGGATGCCACGACCAGTCAAGTGTCTCCCTGCGCTGGAAAATCATGGCAATAAATACATATATTTTGGAATGCTGCTGCGAAAGTCAATATCAACAAATGCTATGTCAGAGGTACAAATTGCCTTAAATTTGTATTTCAAATAATGGCTATGGAACTTACTACAAAAATAAATAAAATTCCTTCACAGTTCTACACATTTCCCGTGAATACCCTGACCATTCAGACACACGCTCTTACAATTGTTCTGCCGCTTAGGAAAAGTTATTATATACTCCTTTTTTCCTTTTATTTACTTTTCATTAGGATGAGTTATACTTAACAAATAGCACCGCATCAAACTGGTAGGAGAAATAACAGGCCACTGCACACCGCCAGGACGATGGAATGAAAGGCATCTCGGACAACTGGACAGAATCACTGCCCTGCCACACACAGGAGACCCCAGAGGCTAGATACAACACACGACTGCGTCTCTCTGTCCCCTGACGACGATAAAGGGAAGTGGACTTGTGATCGACTCAGACTCCCAATTCCAGTGCCATTAGTTCACGTCACCGCTACCTTTGTTCTATTGGAAGCATAACATCCTGCAAAAACACCTGAAGCAAAACTGCATTAAGGAAACTGGAGCGAAAGCAATCCTGAATCTATTACTGGACTGGCCTTTCCTTATCCCTTTCCCTCTTCCTCTTCCTCCTCTATCTTCTTTGCCTCCTGTTTCCTTTCCACCTACGTCACCCTCCACCCCTCCTTACCACCACTGCTTCCCTATCTTTTGTCCTCTACCTCCTCTTTCCTCACTACCCTCCTCTTACTACCCTCCTCCCCATTACTCTCAGTCCTGAAGGAGATGAGTCACTTGTTTGGACGATTCACCAATGCTAAATTTGTTAAGGCTTCTCAGAATCAACCTCACATAACCAATGTTTGTTATTGTTTTTTTCTTATGTAATAATTCTTCGTAGTTCCTTTATCTGGCTTTGTTTTGACGATTTGTGCTATTACTACTACTACTACTACTACTACTACTACTACTACTACTACTACTACTAATAATAATAATAATAATAATAATAATAATAATAATAATAATAATAATGAATAGTAATAACAAGAAACACCACCAGGCGAAGCAAGGTGGATGGGCGGCTGGGCGCTATAAGGGATCAACACTCTTCTTCCTACAAATCCGAAAATTAGCGTAATGAGCACAAGGCGGCGTGAAGGTCTCCCCCATCCACCTCTTCCTTACACTCCGCGCCTTTAATACCACGAAGGAAAGGAAACGTTACGTAGAAATTCTTTTGAAAGCCAGGGAAATCAGCGGCCATTCCTTGCACCTTTAGCCATGAGACGGGAAAAGCGCCTTTCATTACACAACATAAAGAATACGAATATTGACGAAAATTACTGATCACTGATGACACCAGTGATGAAGGTAATGATAAAACTGCTTAACTAATTCGCATGCAAGGGATGAATTTGTATTTTGCCTTTGTATTAAGTGTAATGAGACGGCAAATTATTAACAAATCTAATAACCATTGTATCGAAGAACACTAATTGATTCGCATATAAAATATCAATTCGAGCCTTTAAACAAAGGTTAGCAAGACTACAAATGGTAGTGAAACTTGTCACTTAGCAGTGTATCAAAGTAAATTCTTGATAAAGGTAAAAGAAAATATCCTAATTGTCTTGTATATAAAGAATGAATTCCAGTATTTGAACAAATACTGGCAATGGCTGCGTTCAGATATTCAACACACTGCATAACCTACATTATAAAACGAACAATTTATAGACCAGACTTACAAATCACTAGTCTTTCGTAACATAAGTCTCGGTTAAGAATAAGAAATCGATTCTCATGCGAAGGACATGTTCAAATTTCTCCATTACAGACAACGGACGAGGCAGCACCTGGATGTCTGATCACCACTACTGCCCACACCACCCACAGGCAGAGCAGGGATTTGTCACACATAATTCATTCCATGTACCTTTCCAGTTCGTCAAAGCAACGCTGTCTTCCCCGCACCGTTAGAAGAATACACTCCGGCGAGACGCGACAAGGAAGGAGAGGAGAGATGAGGAGACACCTAAACTTGCAGCATAAGCACTTCAAACCTCTCTCTCTCTCTCTCTCTCTCTCTCTCTCTCTCTCTCTCTCTCTCTCTCTCTCTCTCTCTCTCTCTCTCTCTCTCTTCTCTCTTCCTCACGTCCACGTCCCCGTTCCTCTCACGTACCTATATTGGTGTGCCTCTGCCTGTGGTCTTCTCGGCCGTCGCTCCAGTGATAGCAGCGCTGTTGTTATCTCTGTTATCTTGGGTGTTGCTTCGAGCTTCCTGACACAGAGGTAGACGCTTGTAGCACCAATTTATGTGGAGTGGGATAAGGGATGGAAGCGTTGGTTGTAGTAATGGTAGGCGAAGCAGGATTAGAAGGGATAGGAAGAGGAGGAGATCGGGATGCAGGGAATTAGTAAGGGAGGTAACACTGAAATAGTGTAGTTAACAGTTCCTCGATTTCAGTTGATGCAAACACAGACTCTTTCAAGGAGTGAGAAGTGAGTTAGTAGCCGAGAAAAGTTCACTCAGCTCGTGTTCCACCTTGCCGACAAGATTAGATAACACACTGTTTTCCTCTCGGTTCCTAGCGGCTGAGTGAGACAGATGCCTGCTGGTCCTCAACCCCACACGCTCGGCCGTGCGTCAGCACCGTCTGCTTTCATAACTAGATTCGCGAATGACTTATCGCATGGTTTGTAGATCAATTCTGGTTTCCTGTACGGATGCAAGAAAACTTGAAGTTTGTTTTCGCTCGTAAAATAACGACTACCAGTGTTCGCCACTCGCTCACCTTCACAAAAACGAAATTCATCAAAAAAATATCCACGATTTTCTTGGTACAATAAACTACGATGCACTTAACTAAGCGATGATATGTACAAATCACATACGTTGTTCATAAACTTTCTGCAAACAAATTAGAGCCAGAAAAGTAGATGCATAGGAACTTTGTATCAAGATCTGGTTTTGTAATCCCATCCACACATCGGGCGAGGGCGGTATGAAGGGAGGCCGTGGTTGGCGAGAAGTACGAGATGAGGCTGGAAAGGGCTAGTCCGTCACCTTCAGGAGCTTTGCATAGCACTGTGAGGCCGGAGGGGGAAGGGTGAGGGAGTGGCGACAGTGAAGGCAGGAGAGGGTCTTTGCCCCACCGTCAGGCACTTGGTACCCGCGGCCTCAACACCACTGTTCCTGCTGCAGCTCCGATGACATGCTAGTTCCTGTTCTCTGTGGGTTTTCCTTTCAGAGCCCCGCGCCACGAAGCGCTCCCCACGTGTAACAATGAGGTGTGAGCTGAGAAAAAATTGCCAAAGTCATTAAAACTTGTACTGAACCGAGGAATCTTAAAGTTACCTCTACCAGGAAGTTCGTGAACTTGTCCAAAAACTTGCCACCGAGTAGCTAGCGCCACGGCACCTTCTGTGAGGCGTGGCAGAGGCCGCGGAGTGTTTACAGTCCGTGACCTGACAGCGGCACGTGTGAACCGCTCCACAAAAGAACTGCACGTCGCTCAGGGAAGTGTGGACGCGCCTTACGGCTGCTACTCCAGGCACCCGCAGACTGAGGCCCTGGCAGGGTCCTCACCAAAACAAGACAAATCTGCGGGTGTCGGAGGACACCAGGCGGCGAACAATAACTAAAATTTTAGAGCGCCACTCCTCGACCTTCTCGCTGGCCGCCACGCCACGCGTCCAGAAGCCAAAAGTTTTCACCTGAAGTTTAGAGGAGCGCGGATCGAGCTGCGCCAGGCTATGGGCGGCCAGGTGGTGCCCTCAGCCCCTCACGCCACATACAACTAACCACACAGCCTCGGGTCAACCCACTGCCCCGGCCGCCCTCCAGCGCGACGCCACTACCCGCATCCTGGGCCGCCCGCAGCAGGTCACTTTAGCGGCACGTCCGTTAGATTTGTCTCCGTCGTGTCCGCGGCGCCATGTGGCACTCTCCTTCTCGGAACGGCCGGCCAAGGAATGGAGTCCGCGTGGCCAGGCTCCGCACTTTGTAAGGCTCCAGGCCGACTGGAGAGTTGCTGGCGGTCGCCGGATCTACAGACCCGCGCGACCTCGTCCACCGCCGCCCAACACTCGTCGCTATCGACTTGGCCAAATATCTCGCCATTACGTCTTGACTACTTCCACCACTGCCTTCTACCGCTGCCTCAATCCACATAGCAAATAAGGTTTCCTTTTTCGTAATGCAGCGGCAGGAGAAGGCAGCCAGACGGCATTAACCGGTGGAGAGGGAGTCTTCTCTTCCCACGTGACACAGTGTGCTTGCGAACACTCAACTGACCTCATGCTTTGTCATGATTTCTACGCCACCTGCAACAGCGCCCTGCCCTTCCACCTTCCTCCTCCTCCATCACTATCCTGCATTCTTCTGTTTATCAACACCTAATATCAATCCCCTCTACCACCACACTACATCCACTCCTTCACCAACATTCTTGCAATACCCTATACGCCCATTTTCATTACCAACACTACGCGCACCTATTTGTTCCTACCCCTGATCCATTGCCTTTCTCCCTCTACACCACACCAACACCACATTCTTTCTAACATCTGTACATGTGCTATTCAAAATCATATCCCACGTAACTTTCATTCAATGGATGTTGGAATAAATGAAAGATGTCTTACTACTTTTATGAATGACTGTCTTTATAACGTGGCGGCTGAAAGGCTTCCCACCACACAAAGCTATGAGGCAGGTTGTACAAAGGGAGGCTGAGAGGCACAGGGAAATTTGCTTTGTAAGCCATATTGATTTTTCCATATTAAGAGAAGTTATTGATTTGTACAACGTCCAAGGCAACAACAACAAAGAAAAGAAAATAAGATCAAGATATTTAATAGTTGTACGTGAACAAAACTAAATTGCCTTCATCTTTATTCATACTTAACCGTTATTTTCCTACGGGCTTTATTTTTCAAACTTGATGTGGCCTAGAAACGTTTACCCCTATTCTGCAGGGGCCCAATATAGAGCATTTCTCCTGGTCCTCCCTTTATCCCTTCATATGAAGTTTCCATGTCAGTTTTTTCCATACAGTGTGATAATTTTTTCCACGTTCCCACGTGAGTGAAGGAGTGAAGGAGAAAGAAAAAATCTTCGTCTTCGCTGTCCCGTCTCTAATCAGACATTAATTAAAAATTGATAGCTAAACATTCTCGTGAGAACTAAGTGTGCTGGTATTTGGCTCAACTATACAATCGATGTTATATCCCTCTTACTATTTATTGTCATCACTACTCTCACCACCATTATATTACTACTATCATCTCCATTTGTATTCTCTTCTTCCATCTTTTGTTCCTCTCCTTATCATGACAGGAACTTCCTGAGCAGCATTAACACCCTGTCCTGTCCACTCTCCAGCACCCTTGACACCCGCCAGGTTATTATCCAGCCCCTACACTCCCTGTCAATACACGCTGTGGATCAAGAATGAAGGAAACAAAGTAAATAAAATCTGCAAGCACCCCGAATCTCGCCCCTGCCGTCCCTTGGCACCCGAGGAGAGCCTGGCACTGAGCTTTTTAGCTCTCATGTATACAGAGCACCACGTATTAAAGGCTTCTATTCAGTGACAAGAGAGTAACGCCTTTTTTGGGAACAGCCATGAATGGTGTCACTGTGTAACATGGTCGTGAACATGGTGTCTAAAAAATTAGATCTTTTTCAAGTGAGAAAAAAAAGCTAAAAAAGGCACACTGAAAACCTCATTCCCTAGTGAGAGGTTAAAAGTGTTTCCAAAATTGGAGGATAAGTGTCTTGAATGAAACCATCCACCAGACATAGCAACCTTCTTTACCCAGCACCATTCATTTAATTTGCAGAAGATGCATCCTTATAGGTCACCTGAAACCAGGCGACACTCCTGAGGCCAATGCTCATCAGCTCGGGGGAGGCAGGAGAGACCGGAGGGAAGAGAAGGTAATGCATCTTGAAGCAGCCAGTGAGGGACTCAGGGGGAAGCACAGCAAGACACAAGCCAACTAAAGATACCAGCACGGACACCACCATTGCGATGCATTCTTAATATGCCAACGTTAAGCATCATCTTGGACTCTTTCCAAGGAACACTACCAAAAAAAAGTTACATGCACACCACGAAGAAATAAAAAAGATAAATAACCGCGTGATTTTTACTGATCTGGTGTCATGCCTGCAACGTTGCTAAACCGAACGTGAGCAGAATTTTGTAACGTTCGTGATATGTCTGGTGTACATCGCTCTGTCATTTCACGTCTCAGTGGTGTAGGGGATAGTCCGCCGCATCACAGGTGACCCCTGGAATGAGTTACACCTTTAGTCTGCTACGGCGCCAGTTCATCCGGCTGTTTGTCCTTGAGTTGGTCTACATTGCAAAGCGAGGAAACTTTGGTAGCAAATGTCAAAGTCCACCTCCGGGATCAAAGGGCGAGGAGGCGGAGGTGGACGTAAAAGGAAAGCGACTCGCGGCCTATGCACCTCTTACTACATCATCCAAGGCCTATGGAAAAAAAAAAAACAAAAAAAAAATAAAATAAACAAATGAATAAATACACAAAAGTGCGAGGATACATTTAATTTTCATCCGACACGACACGTCTAGACATGATACGCAACCTGTGACATAAAAATGATACTGTATAAACACACACAGACACACACACACACAAACACACACACGCACACACACACCTCTCCACCACCCATCCAGACACCTACCCCCAACCACGTAACAAACACAAACACAAACACACACATACACACCCCGACAAATCCCCTTACATCACAGCCCTCTCTTAGAAATTTCCAGCGGAGAGGACGCGTATGAGCGGACTTGCGAAACTGTAAACCGTTGCGCACTTTTCTGGGAGATAGCAAAGGCAAGTCCCTCCATCCCTCGGGGCTACGCGGGGCTGAAAACCTGACCGCTGCCCGACGCCTGGAAGTGCACTGGGGCGCCTCAACAAAGGGTGGGGAGCTCAAGAAGAATGTCAGTGGCAACAGAAACATGTGCATCTCTTACGTACAGGTGTGTCGGGGTGGAGGGAAAGGAAGGAAGGGTTCATAACGTGCTCAAAGAAAATGGATATCTAGTCCAGTTTTTAGGGTAGACTATTGTGTGTGATAAGTGGAAGTTTGTTGATGGTGGTGTTAGTGTGGTGTTGACTTGAGAGGTGAGTTAAGAGTTGTTGTTGATGAGAGAGAGAGAGAGAGAGAGAGAGAGAGAGAGAGAGAGAGAGAGAGAGAGAGAGAGAGAGAGAGAGAGAGAGAGAGAGAGAGAGAGACACTGCCAACTCCTCTGACACTCTTTGTGACGTGACACTCAGTGTAGTGCAGTGCGTGAATAGTGCTAGTGAAGTGAAACGAATAGTGCTCCATTTACATGCTGACCATCTTGTATATTATCTATTTTAAGTCTTGTAAATATTGTAGAGAAATAGATTGTAGTACCCTTAGAATAGGTAGCACACGACAGTGCGCCTTTGGGTACATGTTCCTTTGTATTAAGTTTTGTTTAAATTCTCTCTCTCTCTCTCTCTCTCTCTCTCTGCCTCCCCTTGCACTATAGTTACCGTGCTGAGAACTTCACCACAGAAAACGAGAATCATTACCAACAGAGAAAATTCATTGTAAGGCAAACTATACCAAATCTGTCTTCGTGAGTCTGTCGCTCTTCACTCGAATGGTTTAAAAGTTAGTGTTCCTTACCTTATCATTTGTACTTTTGTTGTCTGACTTCAGGTCCGATCTCGCTGAACTGCTCCCGTCTGAAAATAGAAAAGAAAATTAAATTAGTTATGTAGTAGTAGTAGTAGTAGTAGTAGTAGTAGTAGTAGTAGTAGTAGTAGTAGTCTCCTTAAGGGGTTTCTAACAAAAGAAGAGAAGAAAGAAATGTTTAGTGTCTCACATAACGGAAACTTTCAAACCACAACAAATCGTGATTGTAAAATTACATCCTTACAGTTAAAAAATAGTATCAAACCGATTGAGTTTGCATTTGTATCAGAGGAAGCCAATTTGTCTTTATTAGAGCATATATCCTGTGCTGCTCCCTAAGGTCATTAGAAACACACGGAGGAGGAGGAGGAGGAGGAGGAGGAAGAGGTGGAGGATGTTACATAACACTAGTTCGTACTCTGAAATATTAATTACGAAGGTTATAAGAAATATTAGGTGAATTTCCAAAGGTGTGTTACATATTCATAGCAGGGAATATTCAAACCAACCTCTGAATCATTGAAAGACACTTGAAACTCACAGTAACTTCCACATAACCACCTTAAAACCAGTGAAGATAACAAATCGATAGGTTTGAATAAGTGAAAGGCGTGTGAGATTGTATTGGTCACTCGTCGGTGATACTGAGATACTTCTGGACCGATGGGACGGACTAACGAATATAGTAAAATAAGGTACGATCTACTTAATTCCATAGCAACATTATGGTGGCGTAATAACTGTGATGACGATAATAATGATCATAAAAAACAATAGCTACTAACACTACTACTACTAATATGAGAAAACTAGTAAACACTCCATTTAAAAACAATAATGATAATAATATAAAAACAGCAACTACTAACACTACTACTACTACTATTAATAATAATAATAATAATAATAATAATACCCCTTACTAATGCAATAAAATTAGCAAACACTCCATTCAAAACCTACACAGCACACTCAACATGACCGGAACACAAAATCCATAACTCAGGAAGACGTAACATCATGAAGGCAACCGGCCAGGAAAAAACACGCCAAGTAAAAAGGGTAACCGCAGCAACACAACCCGTTACTAGAGAGAGAGAGAATGAGGTTATGATTTATGCCAAGGCAACTCAGCAGCAGGCGGCGTTTTGTGGCGCGTTAGACAACTTAGCAAACTCTACACACCCCACCAGTCATCGTAACACCTCTCGCCTCCAACCACGACGACACCCAATCAGGCCTGGCACTAGTGATTTATTCCCCAGGGCCCTGCAGCCACACCAAACAGCGGAGGTTCCCAGGTGGTCAGTTTGTGGGGAAAAACTATTGAGAGAGAGAGAGAGAGAGAGAGAGAGAGAGAGAGAGAGAGAGAGAGAGAGAGAGAGAGTTAGACTTGCACACTGATCCCTCGAGGTCAAGGTCACGATGCCAGGTGTGTTTCCAAACAGAACCCACGCCGGAAGGTGAAAATAGGAAGGAAAGAGAGAAAGCAGAAACCAGACACCGGGTGATGAGAGAGAGAGAGAGAGAGAGAGAGAGAGAGAGAGAGAGAGAGAGAGAGAGCACTTTTTATCATTCACTTCATTTCCTTTTCTTTCCATTATCAGCTCAAAATTCTTACCCAACACCACAACCATCACCACCACGACCACCACCACCACCACCATTCCTTCTCCCACCATACACATCCACCCACGCAGCGGCCATCAGCACTATTGTCGGGTAATGTGGTCACGTCTGCAGGAGTCATTGGTACCATAAGCGCCTCGTGAAGCGTTCAAGTACTGTGGGTGTGGGAAAACTGTGAAGGCCTTACCAATGATTGTGGTGTCACTGTGGGAAGATCACGCCGCTTCACGATCCACCACACCTCACCACTCACAGTCACTTACCACTCACCACCAATGCTAACACTCACCACCATCCATCGCCACAACTTCACTCATTACCGCCACCACCACCACCACCACCGCCACCACCACCACCATTCAACCCATATCTCCACCGTCATCAAATGCCTTCCATCACCACTACCACCACCACCACCACCACGACACGCTCCACCATCACCTCTATGATCGATACCTTCTCTCCACACAACGACCACCACCACCACTACCCCTACAGTCACCACCACCATCTCCACCTTTAACATTTTCACCATCATTGTCATCTTCAACCGTAACTTATTCACTTTCATTATCACAATCACCACTGCTCACCACGCAGATAATTCAATTCACTTCCATGCATATAAAATCACCTCTCTCTCTCTCTCTCTCTCTCTCTCTCTCTCTCTCTCTCTCTCTCTCTCTCTCCAATCAAAACATGTACATTCCCAGGAAACACGACGAAGGTGACGACAAGATGAACGGTTTCACTCGTGTGCTCGTCGTCTTCTCCTGCACGACACGTTTTCCAGACCAGTTCCCGGCGGCATCAAAGCGACGGTCAGGCAGCGGCGGTAATGGCACCATGAAAATACATTAGATACGGTGCGGCACGTGATGTAGGTGGTGATGTATCGGGTTTGTTTCATCACCATTACCAAGGAGAGAGACACGCTCGTACTCAGAAACGACTTCCCCTCTCACTACGACAATTCTGCAAGGTCACAGAGACAACTAGCTGGGTTTTTAAGATAGGTCGTCCTTTTCAAAAACTAGAAATCTTGCCAATCAATCACCAGAACCATATGAATACCCTAAAAACTCGAGTATTTTCAACTGGAGCCTCTGAAGTACTGTGATGGTGAGAGAAAAGTGTTTCAGAGAGAGAGAGAGAGAGAGAGAGAGAGAGAGCTATTGTCATTTCACTAGTATAACCATATGTATTATAAAGTAGATCACTCACTATGAGGAAATGTGGTTAAAATATTCATAAACTTTCGTACATATTTCATGGAATAGTGTACCTTTTTGTTTGAGTTGCTGTACATAAATGTGTACACTTAACTCGACCTCCATTACAGCAATATCATGAACGGCAGTAAATTCTTTAATGGGAGTTTCGTTCTTTACTCATCTTTTCCCGTCAACCCTCCTGTGGGATCCCTTTGTCTTCCTCGCGGCTCAATTAATGAAGGTTTTCTCTTCCTTCCCATCCATCTATTGCTTCTGCTGGACACCAATCATCTATAACAACAACAACCACTGCAGCTACCACTATTGCTACCACCACTATCACTACCACCACTGCCACTCCCAATTAGTCCCAACCAACGACAGATCCGCTCCAATTGATTCTATACACATGCACGCAGACTCCAGGACAGAAAATGGTAAGACTTTTGAAGAAGAAAGCAACAATTTATTTCTCGTGATGAGAGCATGATTCGTTTTTAAAGAGAGCCGTAAAAATGATAGAGACATTGATAAGCAAAACAGGCCAAGCGATGCCATTGTTTACTCTCTCTCTCTCTCTCTCTCTCTCTCTCTCTCTCTCTCTCTCTCTCTCTCTCTCTCTCTCTCTCTCTCTCTCTCTCGTGTCTTGCTGCCTGGACTCACCTCGCAGAGCAGGCACATTTTTTATTGGAATTAATCCGGATCCTGGGCTTCATTTTTTTTCGGCTTTCAATCACAAGGAAGGATTATGCACAAAGGTCAATCAAATCCCGTCCAATATAGGATTAATCAGCTGCTGCCATTAATAATACATGTGGGATGCTCTGAGGTGTAATGGAGGCTGGCAAGAGGTAGGATCTTTGCGTGGCGCCTTTGCAACGTCTAGTCTGCCTCAAGGCGTGTTTGTTTATCCGCGGTCCTGCCTTCATGCAGCTTCCTCCCTCAGCCTCCCTCTCGCTTGACTCGGCTGCCACAGGTGGCGGTGTTGGCGAGGGCTTATCTTAAGGGCTACCGGCACTGTGAGGAAGGACGTGGTCGAGAGTGCGGGAGGGAGCTTGAATGAGGCGCTGCATAATGCCTGGCAGACATCAGGGTCGACCCTCCAAACTAAGCTTTCCATGCGAGCTAGCAACATCGATTATTTACACAACGCTCGAGGGAGAGGCGGCTGTATACGGAGGAGCGTCCCTTCCGTCACCACCACGTGTAATATCAGTATAATATTATTTTCCCTAACATCAAGCTACCGCTGATTATAACTCAGACAATAACTGGCAAGGCAGTTCATTAATGGTGAAAATAATGATGTACTGTTTCAACGCCACCTGCTGCCTGCAATCGCTCCCACAGCGGCAGGCTGATGACCTCCAGGCGTGTGTTTGCACAGTTAACTAGTGTGTTCCATCAGAGGGCGCTTGAGCACCACTCTCAGCGCATTCACCTCCACGTGGCGCCCACAATAGATGGGTACAAACTGTTGTGAGGAGATAAGACTAGCGCTGATCTGTGGCGTGTGTGGCAGCCCCATGACAGCAAAGATCATTGGATTGTGATTTATGTGTCTGGTATACATTTATTCTAAAGTAATATTCACGATAACCTTCTTATATCCTCGGCGTTATGTGACCATTAAGACAAGTGTGTACTGGAGGTTGTACAGGAAACGCCTAAGGAAAGATTCAGAGCTCTGTGACGCGCGACGAGCCTCGTGCCCGGTTGTAAGGAACAAAAGATCTTGATCCCTCATACTATGAGACCAATGATGTTCTTAACTAGGAACACCCTCAGCCACGTCAGTGTCAGCGAGCCGCTCAGTGCAAGGGTACAAAGCGCCCACGGGTTTTATGCTTCCTAGCACGAGTCTTTCAGGAACTCCTGCACCTTATGTTTAAAAGAAAAGTGAGACTGTTTTGTCTCGTCCCCACCAAGACTTAAGCCATCCCTTCCTTTGAAGCAGCGAGGCATACGAGTGTTTCCTGTTGTGGTATCTTACACGTTGCGTTGGGCGCTGTGGCCGGCAAATCCCGCCTTCATAAACTTGTTAGCCTTCAAAAATCTATGCAAGAATCACCCTTTTTGAATCCTCAAACAAAGAAACAGAAAGGCTGATTCAGACACGCACTATCAAAGAACGCCTCATGTATCGTGGGGTTTTTTGAACAGCCTGGTCACAGCGTCCACTCAGATATTTGAGTGTGACGACAGGACTGGCGAGTCACACTTACATAGCGCCGCAGCTTCTGGAGTGACCACACAAAACCACCTTCAGCCACCTACTCCCCGCCGACTCACGTCTCACGGAAATGTAAGACCAGGGAGGCGTCGTTAGCATAATGAAAATATCTAATGTCATCGACAAAGTTTATGGTTCCGTTAAGCCACATTAGGAAATAGTGTGAAAAGGACATGCACGGAGCAGCGACCTCGAAGGTGTGCCATCAAGGCCACCGCCGCCACCGCCTGGCCACTTTGATGCACGCCCAGCTTTGACTTATCCATGTTCACTGTCTTCCTCACACTACTAATAACCAGCAAACCTAATACTGCACCTACTGAATATAGCAAATACATAGTCACGCTTGCCCTTACAAAGACTCTTGCAGACAGTCTTCCCTACCCAGCGCTGCCCGGCAACGGCCTTTCTGATGGCGACAGGGCACTCCAGCTCCGCCATTCTCCCCATGCATTCCTCGTAAATGTTATTGGCACCGGCTTTCAGCGAGATCCTGCCATCCACTCATACGCGCACATGTCCCCCTCCACCCATCCTCCCTTCCCACAAACTGCACTTTAATGCCCACAATTTTGCCTGATTCTGATTACAGCCGTGAACGAACACGCCCCTCAAGGTTATGAGAAGTTCACGACCACAGCAGTTGTTTCCATCCCCCCACTCTTCCTCCTCCTCCTCCTCCTCCTCCTCCTCCTCCTCCTCCTTTCCTTTCTCCAATCTTTACTACCTGACTTTCTACTCTTGTCTACTTGTATTTCTATTTACTTCTTCGAGGTATGTATGTATGTAAGCATGTTTACTCTCTCTCTCTCTCTCTCTCTCTCTCTCTCTCTCTCTCTCTCTCTCTCTCTCTCTCTCTCTCTCTCTCTCACGTCTCTCCTACCCACGTCACACACACACACACACACACACACACACACACACACACACACACACACACACACACACACACACACACACACACACACACACACACACACACACACACACCATTTGTCATCACCTTCATCATTAACCTTTCTCACCGTGCCTCCTTCTTTCCGTGCGGGCGTGACAACACAGAAGACAAAGTTATTTCTTCTGTAAAAATAATCCCTCCCTGTCAGGTTTCTTCCCATCACCCCCTCTCTCTCTCTCTCTCTCTCTCTCTCTCTCTCTCTCTCTCTCTCTCTCTCTTACTTCAATTCTAGGTAATCCTTTTGAAATTTCCTCTCAGTGTTTTTGAGATGCTGTTTCTATTACTTTTATTTCGTAAGTTATTAAACCAATAAATTTTCCACAATATCGAGCATTAACCTCTCTCATCAACATCGTATTAACCTTTCGACCTTTCCTCATGGGTCTGGCATTTTGTGAGGTATCTTTTCTATACCTATTGGTCATGTTATATATATAAATAAACTAATAAATCCTAGTAAGCTGCATTAACCCCAATCTCCTCAAACGCCAAGACTTTCCCTCTCAACGTGGCAAACAGTGGTATCCATGCAACACAAGACAAGATCATGAGGGTAAACAGACTGGAGTCATTACGTTATGGAGATAAGGAACGTTTGGTACAGGACGGGATAAAAATAGCCATTGGAACTAAGTTATTGGGAAGCGAGAGAGAGAGAGAGAGAGAGAGAGAGAGAGAGAGAGAGAGAGAGAGAGAGAGAGAGAGAGAGAGAGAGAGAGAGAGTAATACGCGTCATTTTTACTTTGATTATACAACAATATACTGAATACCAGAACTACTTTTATTCATCTTCGCGTGCTGATGTGATGTGACGCGTCGTGGGAAATGCATCACCAAACGAGACTCACGTGAAGGCTCTGATTGCACGTCATCACCATTTGTCATCATCATCATCATCATCATCACTGCCCAAAAAATAAATCCACCTCCGATCATCACCATCACCATCATCATCGTTAGTATTAAAAATTGTCATTGGCATCATAGTCACCACAACAAACAACCGCCTCCATAATCACCACCACCACCACTATCATCACCAATCACCTGTAGCGGTAACTACTGAAAGAAAACAATCACATTACATCAACAGTACAATAAGAACAATTACATTATAAACTACTTCAACTCCCAGCTCCTTTCCGTTAAGCAATTAGCATTCTAGAACAACAACAACAAAACAACAACTCAAATATTCTTATCTAATCACTCCTCCTCTTCTACTTATTTTCTTTGGCTGACGTTCTCTCCGCAACACAACTGGAGATACAGAAAGAGCGTCAGCCAATCCGGAGGAGAGACAGATGAACACAAAAGGCACTTCTCATACTTCCTTACGTGTTTATCTAATTGTGAAGGCCACGAGCTGAGAATGATGACGAATGACGCAATAATTAGAGGGAGCCCGCCAAGACAGGAGGAAGAGTGGGGGGAAGGAGAGGAGGGAGGAAGAAAGGAAGGAAGGGAGGATGAAAGGTGATGGAGAGATGATGGAGAGAAGAAGAGTGAGAGAAGAGGATGACACTCTCTCCTCCTCCTCCTCCTCCTCCTCCTCTTACTCATCGTCCTTGTCTCTCTCTCCCTCATTTTCCTCTTTCTCCTTGTCTTTCTTCCTCTTCCTCCTCCACGTCTTTGAACAGATGTGCGTGGGAGAGAAAACACGTGAAAACAGGTAATTTCCGACAAAACTGAGAATCTTCTACAGGCGTGAGAACATTTGGTGCTGAGTTCTGAACGGAGAGAAGCGTCGCGTTATACCTGTGAAATCAGACTGCCTCCTTCCCAGCTCTCTCTCTCTCTCTCTCTCTCTCTCTCTCTCTTGCTCGACCGCTCTCTTATAATTATGCTCCTCCACTAAACTAACTCTCAAGATCAAACAGTTACTCCTCAGCCAAGAAACCTGTTATTTTCCCAGCACACCTGCCACCATCCTTCCCTCCTCCCTCCTTCACGTCACCGCCCCAGACCCCTCCCATCTCTACACCTCCATCTTATTCCTTTAACATCTCCCTCCCATTCTCCTCTTCTTCTTCCTCTTCCTCCTCCACCTTTCCTCTCGGCAACCACCT